>NW_007733131.1:92744-100379 GCF_000696425.1 Galeopterus variegatus | reverse complement strand
GTTTGTGAGTTTGTGAATTTAGAATGATTATTAAAAGAAAGATTGGGGGTGGAGTATAAAAGTAAAAATAAAGTGGAAGATAGAGTGAGAACAAAGTTTTCCTTTTTAGCTTGTCTCCAAGTTCTGTACACATGCTGGTGGCTTTTCTTCTGTACAGTGCTGCCAAACAGAAATATAATGTGAGCTACAAATGCAAGCCCCATGTGTAATTTTACATTTTCTATTAGCCACATTAAAAAGAGTAAAAAGAAACAGATGAAATTAATTTTAATAATAAATTTTATTTGGCCCAATATATCAGAAATATTATGTTTTTACCCTGTAATCAGTGTAAAAATTATTGATGAGATATTTTACATTTTTTTTTTTTTCACACTAAGTCTTTGAAATCTGGTGTGTATTTTACACTTACCGCACATCTCAGTTTGGACCAGCCACAGTTAATATGGCTGGTGGCTGCTATATTGGAAAATACAGTTCTAGACCAGGGATTGGCATACTTTTTCTGTAAAGAGCCAGAGAGTAAATATTTTCATTTTTATGGGCCATGCAGTCTCTGTAGCCGCTATTGAGCTGTGCTTTTGTTATCAAAAGCAAGCATAGACATTATGTATACAAGAGTGTGGCTGTGTTCCCATAAAACTATCTATACAATAATAGGTGGTGGCTTATTAAAAACAGGTGGCTAATTAAACCTATTGGTTAGAGCGCAGCCTTATAATACCAAGGTCAAGGGTTCAAAGTCAAGAGTTTGGATCCCTGTACTGGCCAGCCACCAAGAAAAAGCAGGTGGCAGGGCATATGTGACGGTTAATTTTATGTTTTAACTTGACTGGGCTGAGGGATTCATATTATTTCTGGATGTGTCTGGGAGGTGTTTCTGGGAGAGATTAGCATTTGAATCAGTAACCAAGTAAAGAAGATCACCCTCACCAATATGGGTGGGCATCATCCAATCCATTGAAGGCTTGGATAGAACAAAAAGGCAGAGGAGGGTCAAATCTGCTCTCTTCTTGAGCAGGTATTTCACTTCTTCTGCCCTCAGATATTGATGCTCCCGGTTCTCAGGCCTTTGGACTCAGACTGGGACTTACACCATTGGCTCCTCTGGTTCATAGGCCTTTGGGATTGGACAGGAACTACATGTCAGCTTTTCTGGGTCTCCGGCTTGCATATGGTACATAGTGGGTCTTCTCAGTCTTCATAATCGTGTGAGCCAGTCCCTGACAATAACTCTCTATATATTTACATATATCTTAATTGGTTCTGTTTCTCTGGAGAACACTGACTAACATACTATATTTGGCTTATAGGTGGTAGTTTCCTGGCTTGTGTTCTAGGCTGTTCCTTTAGCCCTGTCTGCAACAGAGAGGATCTCCTCTGGCCCACAGTTAATTCTTTAGGCCTAACAATCCCTTTTCTCACTGCTAATGTCTTAATGTGTCCAGCCTCTGGAAATGGGTTTCTCTGCTCCTTCTGGTTTTGCTGCACCAAAAAGGAGGTGGGATAAGAAGGGTACTCAAATCTTGGAGATGGCTCCTATGAGTAGATGAGGGAGCAAAAGAGGCTCTCAGGTGCTCTGGACTCAGGGTGGAGAATATAAAAGTTATCGTATATATATTCCTTTTACCCTGGGAAAATTCACCTCTGCTAGTATGCCTCCTGTGCCTTATTATGCTATAAACAGTCTCTGAATTTTTCCCATCCACAAAGACTTCTTGAGGTCTCCTATCTCTGAAAGGCTTTCTGGCTCCAAGAGGGAGCCATGAAGAGGTTAAAACTGAAATTGTAACCTGTGGACAAAATACTTCAGCAGGTAAACTTCTGTATATTTAGCAGATAGCATAGACTTTGACTATAGGAGGCCCTCAATTTGTAGTTGTTGAGTGAGTGAATGAATGAGTGAAATAATATCAAAGCAGTTCCATTTCCAGATTCTCATCACTCAAATTGGTAATAATCTGGTTGCTAAAATCTCCCCATATGTTTTGTAGCTCAAAAGTGCTATGCCCAGATGTATAAAAATGATGCTCCTTGATTCACTCACCCGCCGTGAGCATCTGAGCAGTTAGTTCCCAATGACCCAGCATGCCTTCATTTGTTGTTCATTTGATTTAATTTACTGAAGGTGACCTTACTGTATTTTTCTGCCAGAATTCTGGCTGGATCATGGTTGGTGGTAGTCCCCAGGGAATAAATCACAGGTGATGACTCTCAGTCATCTTGGGACTGCCTGTTCAATATAACTTTCATGTGGCTATCTTAGTGAACACAGGCCTTGAGGCTGATAATGGCATTTTGTAGACAGGCTACAGTGACCTGCAGTTCGTAGAACTGCAGTTGGATTACCTATAAGATAACAACATTCTAACTTGGATAAAATGTGTCATTGTTTTTGGGAATTCTGAAAAACAAACATAAACAAAACACATACCCTGATTTCCAAAGCTTTGCATTTACCTGGGGTGATAAATAGTGTGAGTGGAATCAATTTACATGAGATTGAGTAGAAAAGAAAAAAATTGAAACTATTTAACAGATTTCTGTATCTCCAAGAAATATATGTAAATTAGTAACAAAGTAATCAACAAGTTTTGAGGATGAGACACTTCGGTGGAGTTCTACCTTTTGGGCAATTGGGCAACTCTGATTTGTATTTCTCAGGATTTGCTAAAAGTGTTTATAACAAGTATAGCTCCAGATTCTGGGTGGTAACTTGTAAAACCTTGTGACTCTGCATATTAATGGAGACTTTGAAAAGATATCTGACTTTTACAGTGATAAATTTTAATGACTTCTGTTTGTGTATCATTAACAAGCTTCTGGTGTTTACCAAAACTTGTAAACAAAGTCATTTTGCCAGTGCAGATAGTGTCGGAATATGACCTTGCATTAAAAACAAACAAAAAAATAACTTTTGCTTATGGTCCTTTTTCACTGAACTAGAATAACTTTTGAGGTCATGTTGAAACATGTCACTCCTCTGCTCAAAACCCTGCAAGGATTCCTTAGTTCATTCCAAGTCAAACCCCAAGTTCGTTACAATGGATAACAAGGCTCTTCTTCCCACCTGGGATCTGTACCCCTCTGCTCTCCTATCACTCTCCTCCATCCTCATGGGCCCCTTGTTCCTCAAACATACCTTCCCTAGGGCGTTTGCATAGGCTTTCCCCTTTGTCTGGAACACTCCTCCCACCAGCTCACAGCAGGCCTCTCCTGTAACCTCAATGAAGCTATCAGAACTGCCATATTTGAAATTCCTGTTTCTCCATTTTCCTAATCCCTCTAAGGCTGCTCTATTTTTATTTTCTGTCCTTAGCATTTAACTGTTCAACATACTATTTAATTTAGTCACTTATTATGTTTATTGTTTATTTTCTGCTTCCCTGCCACTAGAATCTAAACTTTCTGAGTACAAGGATCTTTGTCTCCTTTGTTTATTGATGTGTCCAGTAGAAGTTTCTGTGATGATGGAAATGTATATGGTAGACACTAGTCCCATGTGCTAATTGAGCATTTAAAATGTGGTTAGTGCAAATAAATCCCTGAATTTTAATTTCGTTTAATTTTAATTTATTGAAATTTAAATAGTCACATGTGGCTAGCGGCACCTACCACATTGGACACTGTAGTGTTATGGAATGGAGGAGGCAAGGAAGCCCCAGACACTTGGAGGAAAGGAGAGTCAGAAAGTTTATTACACTAGTGAGGCCCAGGTGAAGCCGCTTTCTGAAATTCTGGGACTCTGCCCTGAGTCTTACAGGGCTTTTTAAGTTTTGGTTTCTCCGAATTCACATGACTTGAGCAGGCAGCTGATTATTAACTGGGCTGACTTCTGGGGGCCCTGGTAGATAAGCACAATTAGCTATAGGGGCACTGCACAAGCACATAACTGATTTTAATTTTGAGTTTTCCCAACACTTGATCTTGAAAGTTTATTTATTGAATGAATAAATGAATGAATAATGAATGAATGTCTATCTCTCTACAGCATTGCTTCTTATACTTTAAAGGAATCACCTGGAGATCTTGTTAAAAATGCAGATTCTGATTCAGGATGTCTAGGGTGGGTCCCAAAACTCTGTATTTCTAACAAGCTCCCAGATGATACCTCTTTACATTTTAGGTAGCAAGGCTCTAGAAGACTAATAGTGCCTTGCTTTTAGTTTGCTTCTTTACTGAAATAGGCCAGGTATGTCCAAAAGACCTTAAACAGAGAAAAATTTATTCCCTTAACCTTGATAAGAATGTGATTCTCTACCATGTCTCTCTAATTTGGTTGAATTCAGTTGTGGTAAATTTAGAAAAAAATTTTGTTAAATACTGGTTTCTTATATGCCAGTTTGTAGATGCCTAACATTCCTACTTGGCTTGCAGTCCATTTTTCCAGGTCACTATAGATGTGTGCTAGTTACCCCTCACAATGAATTTTCAAGTGGTGCTTGAAATTTCAGTTCTGCATCCTTCTATTATCTGAGATAGCTGGCTAAATCAAATTCCCACAGTAAAAAATTTCATCAATCTTTTCATTGTTATAATCACATTGTTCATTTATGGAATAAACATCACCCAGTTATTCCCTCAGGGAGGAGTTTTAATCTTATTCATATGCCGTACATTGCTGCAAATCTGTGGTTGTTCTTAATTATCATGCGCTCTTTTCCAGGTGGATTTTTGTCAGAGTGGTAAATCTGGGCGCAGATCAATTTTAGGTATTGTTAGTATTTAACAACAATTAAGGTACTGATGAATATATGTACTATTGCCTGATTATCATTCCCTTATAGGCTCTTCATAAATACATCAGAGGCACAATTTACATTATCTGTCAGGAGAAAATGGATAAGGTCATCTTAAAAACTCAAATTTGTTTTTTTTTTTTTTTTCACGAGAATGAGGAATAGGGTTGAAAGAAAATGAACCGAGATGCCGGGTACCGGGTACCATTCAAGCTTTTTTAAAGAAAGAAATCTGCTGGGCTGTGCTCAGAGTGAGGGAGAGCTCAGGGCTGCCCTGAAAATGGTGGGCAACACCAGGTGTGGGTGTGGTAGAGTTTATATAGTGGCTAAGGGCTGGCTGATACCATCAAGGAGGGTCATTATGCTAATGTGGATGGGGTGGAGAACTGGGAGGTTTCTGTTTAAGTCAGGAGGCTTCTTGTAAAGGGAAGGCGGAGGGGAGGGGGGGGCGGTGACATTTTGTACTTTGGCTTGTTTAAAGTGGTGCTGATTATGTTGCAGATCTACTAGGGCGTGTATTTGAACCCTTCCGGCAGAGCCCTGCTCTTCCTGCCTTATTAGACATAGCTGTGTCTGACCTGGGGCCTCCAGGAATGTTCTAGTATCTCAGGGTTACTAACTGGCCCCCAGCACATTCTGTTTTTTGCTTATTTTCTTCCCTCTGCCTGGAATATCTTCTGTCAGATCCCTGCACCCTCCCCTGCCACCCAAAACAACTTTTTCAACACTCAAGGCTGACAACAACAATCACAATAGTAGATAACATTTGTTGAGCACTTTTGATGTATCAGGCACTGTGCTAAGTACTTTATGTCTATTGTCTTATTTGATCCTCACTACAATACTCAGAGACAGGAGTTACTATCTTACTTTTTGCAGATAAAGAAACAGAGGCTTAGAGAGGCTGAGTAAAGTGCCCACGTTCACACAGTGAGTGGGAGAGACTGAGTTTGAGCCCAGGCTGTCTGATTCTAGAATCCTTCTTCCTAACTATTATGCCATTCTTTCCAGATTTTTCCTTCTCCCTGGGACTGACTTTCTTTCTTTCTTTCTTATGGCTGTCAGGTCCAGGGTTTGATCCCTGCACCTTGGTGTTATCAGCACCACACTCTAACCAGCTGAGCTAACCGGCCAGCCCTCTCCTCTCTGGGACTTTCCTCCTTTCTCTTGTTTGCTTTGAGGCAAATGAGACTGATGCCATTAACCAGCACCTAGGGTCTGAACTCGTGGGATCTCATCCCGTAACACTTTTTACTTATTAGTCCCATTCCCCTTGTATTACAGGTTTATGTTTGTCCTCCCTGCTCAACAGTCTTGGAGGCAGGGAGGGGCCATATCTTACATATCTTTGTATGCCCAGTGCTTTCATGGATTGTAGAAAGTTATCTTGACTTTTCCTCCTTGTGTTTCTATATAGTAAATTTTCTATAATAATGTTGGAACTTGAAACTATGAGCTTACTTCGTCATCATGCAGGATGGGAACACCCAGGGTAGTATATTTAAACATAGTAATTAATTGCTTAGATCAACTGAAGGTAAAAACCTTTTACAACACAACTTTAGTGCTTTGAAGATGAGCTCAGGGCTCTGTGTAGAGCTTCCAGGTTCCTTCTAGTTTAAAACAGTGGTCAGAGGTACTGTTTCTCTAGGAAAAATAACAGGAGTGTGTGCCTGTGTGCACATATGTGCATATGTGTGTTTATTCTACATTTTAATGATATAAGGGTTGTGTAGCATACCATTTATAAATAATAAAATAATCTCTACTCTTCATTGTAAATTTCACATAGCCAGTGGATTCTCACACAATGCTTTTGTTGGTTTTTGTCAACCTCTTTTATCCTAGCAGTTGATGAACAAGTGCCATTCTATCATAAATGTTGTAGAATAGTTTTTAATACTGGGAGAATATGTCCTCCATTTTTGTGTGTGCTATTCGGAGTATAACAGCTATAGACATGGCACGCTTTAAGTTAATGTGCATATACTTTATCACTCTGAAGTCAACAAAACGATATCGTCTCGATTTGAAACATTTGCTGATTTGGCTGATTTCAGGCTACCAGTGTGACTTAACTGAAAGTGGAATTGGGAAGAGATGCACAGTAGCACTCTAGTATATAGCATTTCCATTTTACAGATACAATAGATGCAAATAACCTTAAAAAGTATAGATAAGAGTAAAAGAATTAGGTCCTGTTGATCTTTCAAAGTATTTTTATTTAATTATAAGTTGTATATTATTATTTACCTAATATATAACTTAATTTTAAATAATGGCTGTATTTAACAACCGGCTTACAAAATTCCTGAAATTTAATGACTGGAGGAAAGCCTATAGGAGGCAGATCCAGTATACACATGGATCAGTTCAACTCAAAAGTGGTGTTTGGTTTTCAGACTTTGGGTGTGAGAAGACAAGTCTTGAATTTCAGCTCTGCCATTTGCTTTCAGTTTATAAATTAAACTACTCACTGTTTGTTAAAGCTTATTGTGAGCTGTAAAATGTTCTATGAGTCTTAAGATTTCCGAAGTCAGGTGAGACTGGAGGAAAGAAGTGCAGCTAATTAACATTGTTGGATTCTCTCTTTTCAGCAGTCTGTATGCTAACAGCTTTCCATGCCTTATTCTGTCTCCTCTTGTTTTCTTATAGGTATTATTACTACCTTCATTCTATAGAAGGGGAAACCGAGACTTGGAGAGAGTTAGAGGCTCATTGGTCAGTGGTGGAGGGTGGGACTCAGACCCAGGTCCCCAAATCACTCATGGCTCCTGCTAAGGGAAAAGCAGAGAGGAGAGGGAGTGAAAAATGGCAGAAGAAGTGTACAAAGCAGGCTCTCATCATATTTCTCTTTTCCCTTCTTCCTCATTTTTCTTCTTGAGAGGGTATGGTG
>NW_007733131.1:88527-92464 GCF_000696425.1 Galeopterus variegatus | reverse complement strand
AGTGTTGTGTGGAAGAAAGTTAGTATTTAGAGTTTATCTCTCTATTATTTGTTTAGGTTTTTTTTTAGGAAGAATAGGGTGGAATTTCATATAAAAATATTAGTATTATAATTTTTTGAAAAAAGCTATTCCTTTGGAGTTTAGTCTTCCTTCTATTTCTACCTCCTCAGCAACAGATGTTTAAGACTCTGTGTAGGTCGTTTTGCAAAGATGCTTGTAGATGATGAGAATATAACCCTCATATATAGCAGAATCTCTTCTATTCTATTTGCATCATAAATTTCATTTTATAAAATATACTATCCAATTATTTTTCTAATTTGATTGGCTCTTATAATACTGTCCAAGGTGAAAATCATATGAATAAATGAAGATGTTACCTTAGAGCTTCCTTTTACTCTAGGACCTGGAGACTAGGTAGTCTGACTTGAGCAGAACAAGAAATGACAGTTTTTCTCAGAGAGTTCTGAGTAGGAATGTGATAGAGGTTTATGGGAGCAGGCTCCTGAGTAATGTTTAATGCTGTAGAGAAAAGAATCTTCTTTTGTATTAAAAGACTGAGATATAAAGAGAGGTAAGTGTGCTTTATAATGTCACTCTACACAGAATATGATTGTGGGAGAACCTACAAGTTACTAAATTATTGGAATCACATTAGATGCTGCTAAAACAGCAGTTTTTCTGTTCCCACGTATGGTAATCTATTAGACTTCCTAGTCAATATGTTGAAGAAACTCAAAATATACTGATTGATTGGTCTTATTTTCAAAATGTATTAGTGGATTGCTCTTTTTTCCCTCCCTCTCACCTCTTGCATGTCCCTGCCATCATAGAATAGTACCTTATAACATTCAAAAAGAAAATAACACAACTGAACTATTTTGCAGTGTTAGATTGCCATGTAAGTTTTAAGTACAACTAATAAAGTTCTTTATAACCAACCTCAACTCTGAACTAACCTCTAATATATTTTATAACATATTGCATGTAGCTAACAGCTAATACATATATATAAATATGAGATAGATATGAGGGTATTGTAGCTGATATATCAGACATTGTTATAGATTAAAAATATACACCCATAGCTTCTAAGGAAGATTTCTCCTGAGGAAGGCCAGACAGCCTAATTTTTCTGCTATGTAAAGACAGGACAATCAAACTTCAAATCAGAAATTCTCATTTAATTTAATTGTTCATGCTTTATTTATTCCATTACTGTGAGGATGACTGCTGGTCTGTTTAATTTAAGATCTCAGTGTTACTCTGTCCAGTTTATTATCTTTAAGGTTTATCAGCTGTGTGATTGAGCTGAACTATTTGTGTTTTACTGAAGATAGACACATTGGAAGAGAATAAGGACCCAGGGACAATGGAAATAGTTACAACACAGGTTTAAATGAGAAAGTGTATTTATCCCATGTGTGAGAGAAACACAAAATAAAAATAAAAACAAAAATAAAGTTAGGTATCCTGTCATTTATAATTTAATATAAGTGCTAATTTGGTTTGATAGCAAAGAGAAAAATATTGGAAAGATTCTGTTTTACCTTATCTCAGAAGCCTTAAAAGTCTTTGCTTTGAACTTTCATTGCTGGAGTGATGGACTACGTAGGCTGTTTCCTATGGCTATCTGACTGGCCAACAATGGCTTGGGCCTAAGGAATGGTTTGTTGCACAGTCAAATCCCCTTGGTGGTTAAACTTAGGAAAACCAGAATTAAATAACTATTTAGAGAAACTGAAAATTGGACATTTACTTGTCCTTCAAACTAATGTAAATGGCAATGTACGTGGCTTTTAAATTCCTAACAAACTTATTAGCCATTTGCTGACAAATAAAGTTTCTAGAATTCTCCTTTATCTTTTCTAAGTTGGGAAAAAAACCCCAAACTCTTTCTTTTTCCTGATTAGTCCCATGCATCTTAGTGCTATTTTAATCCTTTTGTGGAGTCAGACAAATATGTTTTTAAATTCTGGTTTTATCACTTATTAGCTGAATGACTTTGGGATAATTACTTGCCTTTTCTCAGCCTCAGTTTCACTGTTTATATAATGAGGATGATATTTAAAAGGATTGTAAAGAAGATTAAATTAGATTATGCATATACAGCCTGACACATAGTAAGTGTTCAATAAATAACTGCCGTTATTTTTTTCTTTTATTATTAATTTGTCTTAGACCTCAAGTCCTATTGTTGAATTCCAGTAGAGCTGTTGCTATTGGCTCCTCTCATATCTTCTCTTTTCCTTTTTTGGTAGGACTGCCCAACTCTGAAATTTGCTTTGTTACCATCTTTTTCAATATTTTGTGGCAACTTTGTTTTCTTCAGCCACTTCTGTGTGAGGCAGGTATTTCTTTTCCATATCAGCTGATTATTTCTTGTGACTCTAAGAGATATCAATATTATAGAATAAATCAACATCTTTATAGAAGATGATTCCCGCTCCCCCCATTGCCAAATTCTTCACAGTGGTATTTCACTAAGTCATTCATTCATTCATTTGTATATTTCCTAGACATTTGTGAAGCATACTAGACACCAAAGTGGCAAAATGGAATGAATCCTGGAACCTGCCTTTGGGGCGTCTAATGTGAGCCCAGATCCATTCCTAATCATGGCTGATGGGAGTACAAGACGTGTGAATTGGTAGCAATGGAAAATACAAAACTTTCCTGGGAAACAAGGCCTAATTTTTTCAAAGCTTTTGTTACAAGCCTTCACGGTTCTTGAATGTGTCCAGAAGTTCCCTTAAAAATATCCATAACTGTTTTATCAGCTCATCTTCTAATTAAACTTGCTTTCTTCTGAGAACTAACATTCAAAATAATTAAAACGCACACATGTAGATACTGTTCTCTATTTTATTTTCAGTTGTTCTCATTCCTTCTACTGTAGGGTTGTTTTTGTGATATTTTGCCCTTGCATGTGTCCAGGTCAGCTTTTGTGGAGAAACCTGAGTGTCTACACCCGTTTATGATTTGTGCCTGTGTTTCTATCACTGTGCAGACTTTTAGAACACATCTTGTTTATAAATTGCTTGTGTGCCTTGTATGAATTTGCCTGTAGTTTGCACACACAGATCCTTCACACATAGAGTACTCCTCAGGAGAGTCAAGTTTACACTCTATGGTTGCTGTGAAAATCCAGGTGCTGATTTCATCAGGGATGGAGCCCTAGAGCTGAGGGTTCTTGTGAACTCTGATGCTGTACGTCAGATTTCTCATAGAAAGAGATGCAGAACAGACCCGAAATCTGGTTTCTGGGTACCTCGATAATTTCCTGCTCTTATTCATAAATGACCTATTATCAGTAAGTAACTCTTAGGAAACCAGGCAACAGAAATTTATTTTTGTTTAAACAAATAGCTCCTAAAGGGTAAATTCCAAAATCTCATGTGTCTTTTAAATAATACTTATGCTGAACCAAGCATTTCTTTGTCCTACTCTGTTTCTTTGTTCAACTCTCTTACTTTACTGCTTTGGCAATTTGGTACTCTTGTTGTTGTTTCCTGTTTTCTACCCTAAGGACAAACTCTTTATTACTTTTTAAAATCTGTGTTCCATTAATCACCCGATTTCCATTAATCACTCATCACCTTCACTTTTCCTCCACATCTCCTCCCTCTGGCTTTATTCTACCCACCTGCTCCCTACTTAAATTATGGTTAATGTGATGAGAGGCCTTGCCTAAGAAATCAGGTGGCTTATTAGCTTCAGAGAATTTCTTAAATGTATTTATAACTTTTATGAGTGCGCATCCTCTTTGGACCTGCTTCCTTCTGTTTGGAAGAGGCGTGTACACATGGCACAGATGTTCACAGAGGCCTATGAGAGTAGACAAGTGAAGGAGAAATCTCAGAGTAGAATAGCTTTGAATAGCTTAGCAAATAGTCTTCAACACTTATTAGACTGACAAAACTTTTTTTTTTTTTTT
>NW_007733131.1:70413-88258 GCF_000696425.1 Galeopterus variegatus | reverse complement strand
CCACGCTTCCCAAGCGGCGCACTTATCCAGTGCACCACCGGGCTGGCCCAGACAAAACTTTTTAGAAAGGAAGAAAAAAAGGAAAATCCCTTCGAATATCTGTTTTATTCCTCTGAGCTTTGACATGTGCCCGNCCACGCTTCCCAAGCGGCGCACTTATCCAGTGCACCACCGGGCTGGCCCAGACAAAACTTTAGAAAGGAAGAAAAAAAGGAAAATCCCTTCGAATATCTGTTTTATTCCTCTGAGCTTTGACATGTGCCCGTCCTTGGAAGTTCTATCTTCTTTTTCTGCTTTTCATTCTACTTGACCCCGATGTAAACAAGTAAACATTTGCCAATAGTCATTATGTTAAACTCAAACTCAGAGGCCTAAAATCACCATACTAAAATGGAAATACAAAGCAGGAGAGAGAGAAACAGAGATTGAACCATACTCCTTTATGTCCTTCACCTGATTTCTTATTCTAATAACCAGGAGTAGAACCATTGCATTGTGTCCAGCTGAAAGCACAAAATTGCTAATCTGAACAAAGTTCCACAATGCTGATTTGCTTTAAAGCAAACAAACAGAAAGCCATAGTGACATTCCTGAAGGCATGCCTCCAAGTTCTTAATGCAATTACTTCTTGGTTCCTGGGATGTAATTAATTAGATAAAAAGAGATCAAGCATAATCCAGAAAGATATAGGAGAGTTTCTAAATGGGAGTGACTGTGGGCTTCTGAACCATGACAAGAATTCACTAGATGCAGGGACATAAACATCTCCATCAGCCCGTCATTATGGCTGGAAAACCTCTTGAAGGCAAGAACCCCTGAAAGTTACATAGAGAAAGACTCATTGGAGGGATAAAAAAGAATTTTTTCCCTAGAGTCTGCAGGATGTTTTATTTCCTACGTAGTATTTCTGTACTTGGGTTGTCTGCTTTAAATGACTTCAAGGACATTTTATAGAAAAATTTTCAGATTTTGATCAAGCACATAGTCTGACATACTTTGTCTATTGTTACTGCTAAATTAAATTTCACTCTGACAGCTGACCACCAAGTCAGGCCGCATTTTGTCTAGGAGCTTCTTTGATTCAGAAAAAGTATCTTATCTGGCAATCTCATCTTTTAGGAGCTTCTCTTTACATATATCTTTTAACAGGCTTCAGAATGGGAGAAAAGAGGATCTTTTAAAATTTCTCATATATATATTTTAAGCTGGGAAAGTTGTGAAGTCAGAAAAGTACAGAGCTATTGTTAATGTAGTTCCTGAGCTGTTTGTGCCTTCTTCCATCTCTCATTTCATGCCCCAGGCATACACCTCTTGCTCTTCTAGGCAGCGAGGAGTAAACAGAGATTCCTGCTAGAATCAAAGGACATGAGAGAAGGGGAATAAAAGAGTGTCAGTAAGTTTTCTAGTCATAGCTGAAGAATTATGCAATCTCACTCCTGGAAGGGACCTTAAAAAATATGTTTCTGGCCTTTTGTCCCCTTGCATGGAGAGAACACAACTTCCCACAGCAGGAGCTCTCAACATTGGTGGGGGTGTGGGGGCAGACATGCTGCTTGAGTCATCATCTGGAAAGTCATGCTGGGTGTGGTATTCTGTTGAAAACATTCATCCCTTCTCATCTGCTCTTCTTGCCCCCTCTCATGCCCCTCCTCAAATAACTGGTTTAGACCAACCTTCTCATTTTACAGATAAGAAAACTGAGGACCATAGAAAGGTCAAGGGACTTATGCAGGTTATTAGACCTTGAGAAATACATTTCCCCCCTTGTTTTATTAAGCATTTTTTGTCTCAGAAAGAAAACCATGAAGGAAATCAGGTTGGTATTGCAGTTGAGACAAGAACCATGTTAAACAATAGGTATCTTTGTTCTTATATGAAAAATAATTCATGTTTTAATTCTGCTGTGAATTAGTGATAGGATTGAGCCGTCCCATATTTGAAAAGGCTTTGCTGCTTCAAGTTGCCTGCCTCTTTCTCTGATACCATCATAGAATTTTATCACCTCCTCTCTTTTCCTTCTTTTCTGTTTTCTTTTTTTTTGCCACGTTGAACTCAATAACATATTTGCGAAGACACTTTAAAAGGGATTATCCCTGCAAATCTGCTACAGAGTCAAAGCAACACATTTGTATTTTAGACTTAAAAAGTGAAAAGCCTGTAAATAGAATGCAAGATGAATTTTTATAACCATAGAATCATATTTCAAAAGCACTAGAGGAGATTGTTATTTGAAAGAACTCTGTAATGAGACTTATGGTAAAGCAAATAATTAATATCATATTTGTTTAGAAAGTTCATCATGTCCACAATTCAGTTATTTGGAGACCTCAATCCATCATATCCACAATTCAGTTATTTGAGGACCAGTTTCCAAGGAGAGAGTGGATCAGAGAGTAAATCTGAAAGTGGTGCCAGGAAAACACACCATCTAATTCCAGAAATAATAACAAGGCAGGAGAAACAAAGCAGAAAGCCTAATATTTTTGCTCTTTGAACCTTGAAAGACTTCTGGAAATATTATAGACCTCTATTTTTTTTTAGCATAAGTTTAAAGAATTGCAAAGAACATAATTTCTGGTATGTTATAAAACTTGACATTTTAAAATTAAATGGTTAAATAAGTTTTTAAGAATATCAATTTGGAATCTAAATAGCATAATGATTTAATTCTCACTCTTGTCTACTTAAAAATATAAAGACAAGTTCTTTATTGGTTGAAGATTGTGCATCTATTTTTTTTCTTTTAACTCATATTTCATTTACGAACCTCAGAATTTTATCAATAAATACACTTATAAGATTTTATTGGTCATTTTGTAGTCTCAGAACATTAACATTTAAAAAAATTCCTGGATTCATAATCTTCTAAATTTCAAAAATTATATCTGGATAGTTTTTATTACTATTATTATTAGCACAAGATTGATCCAAACCACAAATATATAAAAAATATTGATAAACAATCATTAAACATAAAAGTTACATTTATTGGAACTTTATTAATGGAAGGACAGGGCTAATTTTTAAAAAATCAATTGCCGTATCAAGTCAAATATTATTTATTTCAGGAACAAGACAGGATTTAGTACAATTCCAATTTTTACTTTTTCTAGATGTAAGCATTGAGAAATCTTTCTCACATAAATAAATAGATGAAATTTGGAGGGATTTTTATGTCATTGAATTCTGTAAAACTTTTTATCAGTTTTATGCCAAAAATCACATAGCGATTTCTCATCATATGTGATTCATAAGAATCATATGTTTCGTGATTCATCCTCTGACAACTCAATTAGTTCTCCAATTTTGCTGACAGGAAAAGCTGACTTGAAAAAGGATTTGTTACTCAGTGACTCAAGACATTTACTTTCTCGGTCTGGGCAGTACACCAACGACATACTGAAGCTTCACAAATGCCCATTAATTATATATTGCACTTTCTCTTAGCGGCACCATGTTGAACCTAATATAATCAGAGTTGGGAAAATAGAAATATTCCAAATTTCAATATACCTCTGCAACGATATGTTTTTGCTTATCACATGTTATAAATATATTTCATTAAAACCTTTCAACTGCAAATTTAGTTGATTAGGTTTATGAAAAATGTTCACCATATGATCTATTTTGAGAAACTTATCTGCTGAATCAATCAGCTAGGTCAGGCTTACTTTCTTTCAGCTTTGTTTTTTACATTCAAATAAACTTCTAATATGGGCCTTCCCATGACTGCGATTTAACTTTTGAATTCTCAGTCTAAAGTGGATTGCTGGATATGGCAAGGAGGCTTGTAATGAGTGTACCCTTGAGAGAAATAAATCACCACCACTATTGGTATTTCTCAAAGATTATCTTTTTGCTTTAATCTCATGGGACTTTTTCTCAGGAGCAATGTATTCTTTGACAATGGCTTGCAGATGAAAAGGCAATGTCTTTAAACAGAAATTGTCATCCCCATCCTCAACTGCAAGTACATTCTCAGATCAATTTTAGGAAAAAAGTTGAGGATATGGAAGTTGATCCCTTTTAAAATGTTTTGATTCTGTGAACTCCAGTTGGAAGATCACTGCTATAAAGTCTGCAGAAAGCAGAAGAATAAAGATACATAACAGCCTAGGATAGGGTCATTTGGTGTATTGATAATTAGTTTTAACTTCCTTTATATGTTGTGAGGATTTCAGTAATTGACAGTCATATTGAAGACCTGTATTCATCAAGAATTTATGAGGACTAGTTTCTGCCTAAAACAATTTCAGATCAATTTCTATGCAACAGTAAGCTAAAAATAAAAGGTAAACCTTTTGATAATGAAAGTGGTAAATCCCTGGAATCTATGTCTTTTGCACTTAATTTGCACAATGAAATATTTTATAAATTGTCATAAATAGAAACCTCTTTGGGATCAGTTTTATGGAATTTTGTAACCACAATTGTAAAGGATTTGGAAAACTCTCTAAGCTAATAACAAGAAACCTCCTACAATCTAAATCTAAGAACTGATAAATAAGCTAATGAATGTAATTTCCAGTAGCCTATTACTTCAAGATTTCTACCTTGTGGAGAGAAAGGAAGCATTAGAAGGTCATCTAAAGATAAAATAGAAATTCTTCATATTAGAGAATGTGAATTAAAATTATTTTCCAATAATTTATCAATAATGTACCAAAATGTATCATAATACCATTACTCCTATACATACTGAAAGTTCAATGGAATTATATAGATTATATTCTTTCCAATTTTCTGTAAAACAGAACCATCAAAGCCTCATATTATCTACTTCTCTCTGCACAATTCTGCTATAATGAGAAATATTTAAATAAATCTTTAGAACCAATTAACTTGTTCTGTGTGCAGTTAAACTGTTGACATAAAAAATATCAGAAAGGACTTTAGATATGTCTCTTACAGTATTGGCAGTGTCTACTGATAGGACTGAAGGAAAGCTGTGGTCTTAGAGCAAGTTATTGTGCAGACATTTGTATAGTGTCTTCCTTGTCTGTTAGAACAGAATATTACGCATGATCCCCCTTGGTCGTTTGGTCCAGACTGATCAAGCAGCAGCTAAACTTAGATGCTGTGTGGCTGTACATGATACTTAACCTCACTTAACATTAATTTCTTCATGTGTAAAATGGGGATGATAATAGTTCTTACTATACAGGACTGTTGAGTCAAATAAATGATTGAATGCACATAAAACATTTTGAGCTTAATATTAGTAGCCATTATGATTATTAGTGGGCCTGAAATAATAGTTTGAGTGAAAAAACATGGACTAATGGACTAATACTGGATCAGTTGAATTAAGTGTTTTCAGTTTGATGTAAGTTTAAGATCATCCCAAATTTAATAAATTCAATCAGTTGTTTATCATTTACTTTTTTTTCTTTTTTTTGCAATCAAGTGTATGAATGCTTTGTGTCAAATATATTAATAGTGCACATGTATTTGGTAATAATTGAAGATATTCCCAGAGATGCCATGCTTCAGGTGATGTGATTATTCTTGGAACATTGGGACTTAATGCTAATTACCATCTCTTTCTAGTTTCTAGATGCCACATAGATAGATGAAATTCTTGCTATATAAATGATTTGCTAATGTAAATTTTCTGTACTAATTACTATTAGGGTAACTTTAAGGTGTAACCTTGCCATAGAATTCCCTCCAAAATAGAAAGAAGATTATCAAGCTTTTTTCATTATTTCCTAAAGGGTGTCACTAACCACACTGACTATGAAGAGGCTACCCAAATATCACATTTCCCTATTTTTGTCAAGTATTACATTAATTCTGTCCTAACTTTGGTCATTTGTTGATCAGAAGTCCCATCAAATAGGGTATATTGCATATCTTTCTTGGTAACACCCAAAAGTAAATTAATTAATTATTAATTTTAGATAAAACATTTCAAAACATGTACTCCATTCTCAAATGATAATAAAAGGAGTCCTTGATAGTGAGATTGTTTGGAACCACTCCTTTGGATAGGTTGATTTGGGAGCAGTGGGGCAGGAGTATGTACTATAATATTATTCATATGTAGTATCTATAACTCTATTATATTAATTTGATCTATATTATAGGGACATGATTCTATAGCAAGCAACTAAACAGAATATTTATTGACTTTCAGCAGTGCAAGAATTTAACTACCATTTGGCCAATTGGTCATCTTTGAAGACTTCTATTTCTTAAGACCAGATTTTACATATAGTAGTGGAGGAAAGTTCTTTAACATTTCAGAGGAAAAAGCACAAAAATAGGAACTAAGGACATGTCTGGGAACCCCTAAGGAAGAGAACCAGAGCACATGCCATAGGGCCTCTCAACACCAAGTGAGGGCCACACCTGCACCCACTGTTTTTTCCTTTCCGTGTCAGTGTCAGTCATGTTGAAGGAGATACAGTGGGATCCTGTCTATCATACATGCCATAGGGCCTCTCAACACCAAGTGAGGGCCACACCTGCACCCACTGTTTTTTCCTTCCCGTGTCAGTGTCAGTCATGTTGAAGGAGATACAGTGGGATCCTGTCTATCATTTCTTAAGCTGAATCAGAGCTTGTGTTTTGTCTGGTTGGTTGCCTCCTCATTCTTCAGAGGGCCCGATAAAATATATCAAATACAACTGGTGAGTAAAATTGCTGAGGAAAGAAACACTATTAGTGGCCAATATTTGTTGGGAATTTCAGAGTAATAAAGCAGAGTTTAGAAATAAGACTGTGAAATATTGAGTAGCTATGTCAGATTGTGGAATTAATTTACCGAGGAAGTTAGCCGCCAGTTTTCTGCAAAAAAAAAAGTACAAATTAGTTCAATTATTTTAGTAATTATTATTTAACATGTGCTAAGTGCCCACAGCATGTTGGTGCCTTCACACAGTATCAGAATGCGCCATAGAAGGAACTGCAGTTGCTATTGGATTTAATTAATCTCTCAAGTTAATTGCCAATATGGGCCACATTTCTTACGTGAGTAAAATTGGAGTGTGAGAAAAGATAATGTCCCTCCCTCATTAAGCTGTCCACGTTCGATTTATAGCGTGACAATGAGACCCATTCAGGCTTAGTTTTGATAGCTTTCATTACTGACAGCACAGAGTGAGTGGTGATCTGTCCTTTCATTATTAGACTCAACCCAATAGCTAGGCACAAACACAACCCACCTCTATCAGGGAGTCTTCAAAGAGGTGTTTGTAGTTTAATGCTTAGCTTGTCATCTTTTTCTTTTTCCTGGTAGCCCCAGACTCCTTTTGTTCTCCCAATGCAGGAAAAGCTGTAGTGCAGGGCACTGGCTGACACCTGCCAAGAAGGGCAGTTCTTGCCAACTGCAGCCTTCCCTCGAGTAGGAATTAGTTAGCGACTTCTGCAAAAACCAGCATGTGATATGTGCCTCCCACCCCATCCCCAACTTGTACATGTAAAACACCATGGATAGGGCCTTAAAATGGCTGAGATTGTGGATTACCTACAAGAACTGTAAGAACCATCTGTGTGCCTGTCTTTTCAACACTGTTTGCTTCTATATGGTCTTAGGTTGTATTCCCTAGGACTGGATGTGCAGGTGCTTGTTAAGGGGGGGTTCTTGGGAGAAACCAGGAAGGGAATGAGAGAATTGGGCTAGGGAAGGGAAAGAAGGCTGTGGTCTCAGGTGCAATTAACCTGCTCACACGGGGAGTCGTCTGTCCTGCACGAATCATACTAGAGTCAGTTCCTTCTTGAGGAAAGGGAGCAGGCTCTTTTATCTCCCTTCCCAGCAGTCAGTCATTAGCTTTGAGCCCTGGGTGGAGGGAAAGTATGGTGGTATATTTCCCAGGCCTCTCTGGGTGACCCAAGGATAGTCCTTTGGAGAAGATTGGCAGCAACACCTGTGGGGAAGAATGGGATACCAAACAGGTAAAAGGGATCCCACTGGGATCTGAGTGGGGCATCAGAACCTGTGAAGTGTAGGGAACACATTCTGTAGTGATATCGGGTATTTGCATGCACAAAGGAACCCCAGTTTCCTTTAAGTTGCAAAATTCTGTAGCTGAGTCAGAATGCCTCATGAGTATTGACTTAATTTCGTGCTGTGATTCAATCTGTAATAGGAGATCAAGAACTGATAGAAAGATGAAATTCTCATAGAACGTTTTTCAGCTTTATAGAAGATGAAGTTGTAGTTCTCAAATAGATCTTCACCGGAGAAAAGGAATATGACACTTTTTAACCCCACTGAACCTAATCAATCTGTCATTCCTTGATTGATTTTTAGTAACCCGTTGTTAATGCCTTTAAAAGTAATTAAACATGACAGATGAAAAAAACAATTACACTCTTATGCCAAGGAGGAAGTGAGGTATGCAAAGTGCCTGGGTATACAAAATATAGCCTCTTGTTACATTAAATGACAGGGCCTAACTTTGTGATGTAAACACATCAGCACAAATGTCAGTGCACAGAGAATTGTTTAGACAGACTGCAAAGATGATTACTAAAGAAGCAGCAAAGCAATAAAATATAGAACAACAGCATTTCATTGACTAAGTTATAATTCAAGCTTGTTATCAGTTTGTATAAACCATTTCATATAGAGACAACTTTTCTATGATAGGCTTTTTAAAAATAAGACAGCAAGATTAAAGAGGAAATGTGATATTAAAATATTAAGTACCTTAATGTAAGTCATAAAACATTTTATATCTCAAACTGTAAAGGATATATTCTGAGGTTCATCGCTCCTTCCCTCCCTTCCTTCCTTCCTATCAAAGATATCAATAGCTTAATATGATAAATCAAATTTTGAAACTTTCTATTGTGTAGGTTTCTGAATTTAGCCATGTATATATTTATGTAACTAAATATTTTCTGGAGGGTGGAGTAGAGATGCTTTATTCACTCTGTAGTTTATATATTTGTTTTACTAAAACTATTTTGCTAAATTACTGACGAAAAATCCAATCTAAAGAGAAAAATTTGTGGTGTATATTTTATTTTAACATGTGATGTATTTCTTCAAATGCAATTAAATTGTAAAAAAATTAGGATTTTTTTCTCCAATCAATTGGTGTTTCTTTGGTGTCTTTTTTTGATTTTTCATACAATTTGTTTTCCAGAAAGGAAATTTTAAACACAAAAGTTGGTAATGTCCATTACATAAATCTAAAGTATAAAGTGGTACCCTCAAAATATTTATAACTTTGGTATCATGAAATAATTTTGATTTCATAAAGAATATTGATTAGCATTTGTTATGGTCATTGATAACACTCTTTTTATGGCAGAATCATTTTTAAAAACATTCTGGTTCAGCTCTTGGTTGAAATGATGAAAGAAAGAAAATTCCCTAAAAATAGTGCTTGAGGTTGCCTTCTAAGTCTTCTTTTGGCAGGTTAAAATCTAATCCTTTATTTGGGAACAAGAATCCATATTAAAAGGAGGTTCAACATTGAAATTATACCATAAATCCTGGCCTGTTTTATAGGTTCTCTTTGCCATCAGCATATTTACCTTTATTTTGAAATGTGACTTTAGACAATTTTTGTTAAAAAAGCCTTTGTTGTAAGCAGAGTGGTAACCGTTCTGTTTGCTCCCCACTTTTTCCACCCAGGAGCTGTCTTGCTCTGTTGCCTTCCCCCTTTTCTTGCCTTTCTTCTCTTTTTCATCCTTAGATCCTACACTGTATGGATGAGTGCAGTGGGTATGGACACAGCTGATAAGAAGCAGAGGGGCCATTCCCACTTCTCCTTTACTCCAAGGTAGACTTGCTAAGAACCCACCTATGTTTGAACTAACTTCCACAACAATAACAAATGGCTCCCTTGACTTGGTGCTCACTGTGTTCCAGGCCCTGTTCCAAGTGCTCTAAATACATTCTTTTATTTCTTCCTCACATTGACTCTAAAAACCACATATGTTATTACTGCGTTTCACAGACAGGGAAACTGAACTTCAGGGAGGTCAAGCCACTGTACCACACAGCCTGCTCTGAAAAAGCTGCTTCTTGTGACTGAGAGACTAGATTAACAAATAGTTATCAATTTGACTACTTTAACTACATACTGATTCCCCATTTAAAGAATTCTTGGTGTCAGTTCTAGAAGCTCTGTAGCCCTCAGACGAGGTATTTATCATCATCACCATCACCACCATCAGTCATCACTACCACCGCCAACAACATCTTCACTACCACCATCATCACCACCATAATTGTATTAGTCCATTTCTGTTACTTATAAAAGAATATCTGAAACTGGGTAATTTATGAAGAAATGAAATTTATTTCTTATGGTTTTGTAGACTGGAAAATCCAAGGTCCAGGGAACACATCTGGTGAGGGCCTTCTTCTTTGTGGGAACTTTCCACAGCAACGCAGGCTATTACATGGAAAATGGCCTGAGCAAGAGAAAACTAAAATTCTCACTCACTTTCCTTATAAAGCCATCAGTACCACATCTGTTATTGCATGAATAGATCAATCCATTCACAAGGACACAGTCGTAGCAACCTAATCAGCTCTTAAAGGCTCCACCTTTCAAATGCCATAATTGGATTTCCCACCCTTTTAACACTGTTACAAAGGGGGTCAGGCTTCAATGAGTTTTTGGAGGACATTCAACCCACTGCTATAACTGTCATTATCATCCTGCTCCTCCTCCTCCTTGTCATATCTACTAGTTATTGGCTGTCTGTTATATGGCAAACCCTATGTTGGATGCTTTAATTTTAGCAAGTTTTCCTCTAATTTTCCTCAACTTGATGAAAAAATTTTTTGATGTGGACAGGCAGCCCATCTACATAAAATAGTGGAGAAATCATTGGATTAGGAACTTGAAAGATCTGAGTTCCTAATTATAGTCATAAGCAAATTGGGTAACATATCTGAGCTTTTTCTTCACCTTTTTCATGGGCTTAATAATTCCTGTCTCATCCTTTGTAGGGATAATGAAATGAGATGGCATATGTAGCAAGTGCTTAGCACTGTGCTGCAATCATAGTAGCCACCCAGGAAATGTTAGTTCTTCTGCCTTTCCTCTGTACCTTTCTTGTGGGAAGAAAATGATAGGAGGCATTGATAATTGCAAAATTGAATTGTATGATGAAAAAAACCTTTATTACATATTAAATAACTTACATTTCCCATCCACTTGCTATGTTTGAGGGATGTTTGGGTGCATAATGTGTCTTATATCATTTGATCTTCACAGCAAGTCTCTGCAGTAGACAGTTGGTTGATTTTCTGAACAGTAGGAGTCAGGGATTCTATCCTTTTCCACCTGCTGACTTATGTGGACTTCATCAATGGATTTATTTTGCCTTCAGTCCAAGGTGAGCACCTTGTGCTGGCTGTGTCCCTCTATCAAAGGTGATAGCACTTCTTGAGCTTAACCTCCCTACCATGATTTCTCCCTCCAGGTTCTGGTCACTACTTCTTCCCCTTCTCCATTAGGCCTAGGGATGGTAACAGCTCAGAGTAGTGTATTTCCGTTATGGTTTTCCTAAATACTACCCAAAGATTTATAAATAGTCCCTTTATTAAACTCTTGTCAAATTATTCCTATTTGAGTGGGCCACCTGTGTCCTGCTGGGATACTGACTGACGTAGAAGGAGGGGAAACTAGGAACCTTTTATGAAACTGCATGTACATATTAGATACACAGTTTATTTGGGGTGGTTTGGGTGGATACTGGTAGACTTGATCAGGCAGCTAAAGACACTCAAGTCATTCTTTCCATTAGCACTAGCAGAATCCATTTTTATCAATCTCAACTGATGTTAAGGACTTTTGTTTCACCGAAAATATTCTATATGCTTGAGTTCTTTCATTTACATACTATTCATGTGGCTGTAATTCTAGGTTTTTCACTCCTTTAGAGTAGGGAGTCATTGATCTTTGTGCCCTCAACACAAGTACACAACTATGCTTAGTAAGTACTCAGTACAGCTGTTATTGAATGACCCATCTGCCCACCCCCAAGGATGAAGATGAACTGAAGTTAGTACACAGTACTTTGGCAGAATATATTTTGCTTCTTGATGTTAGGTTTTGTAAAAACCCAAAACAATATATTGTTGATGTGTTATATCTGTAAACATTACAGAAATGGATATGCCTGGCTGATTTTTTTTCTTTAGCATCTGCTATAGGAGAAAAATTGGAGAGATGCCTGGAAGGCATGGGCAATTGTAACTTTTCAGTAGGATATACTGATCTTGTTTCAATTTTAAATAAAGAACATTTTTTTCCTCTTTTGACTTTTTCACATATTAAAATTTGTTCCAAAATGTTCTCAGTGACTGGATATTGATGTTTCTTCTTTTGTAAGCCTGACTGCAGATACCCTGGTATTAGTTTTTTACCTTCTAATTAATGATAAGCACTGGAGAAATAAGTATTAGAGCAGTCTCAGCTTCAGCTTTTAAGGGGCATAAATACAATGTGGTAGTGAAATGCATATTGTAATTGAATATTAGAGTTATCAAAAATTTTTAAATGAAGGCTTTCATTACTAATGTTTTGATATGTTTAAATATCAGGATAAAAACCGGTAGTGCTTGGTCTATTCAGTGGTTATATTTTGTAGTCTGGTTTGTAAAGAATAAGAATTCAGTTAACTTTTAAATTAGAGTAAGTTTCTTAATCTTACTAAGGAACAACTGCGGTGTTCTCCTTCAGATAGATTTTTTTTTTTCTTTGCAGATTGCAAATGGCTATCATTGTACTGAATGTACAGACAAATGGTATGGGTCCCCTGAGAGAGACACTCTTTGTAGACTGACACAGATTTCTCTTGGGAGAATTTATATACAATAAATTATTTATATAAAAACCTATGGCCCTTCTGCCATACTTTAAGTTTTTTTTTTAATATCACTGCAAAATGCCACAAGCAATCAGAATTGGTCTGTGCTTGACTGGGGAGGACTATAACAAAGCCCCTTTCAGCAGTATTTCTGATGCACCAGACCTAGAAAGGGGATTACAGCAGAGTTGGGCTATGGCCAAGAAACAGTTGAAGAGCAACCCCACATCTATAATAGCATTTGTCTAGCCATTGAGGGGATTCCAGCCAAGCAACTACAAGAAGGGGCATGGAGGAAGGAGGTGGGCCTGGGGGTAGGAGAGGTTATTGGAGGTGTGGGCACCCGATATGGGTTTACAATCTGCGATAGAGGCAGATGCTGGACAAATTGCAAAGGAAGAAATACCTAGGTTAGGAATTTTTACCCCATGCAATCATCAGGTCTGATTTTTATAAAAAATACTTTAAATTTTGTCATAAAAGTAGTGAGTAGAATGATGGATACCAGAGGCTGGGGGAGAGGGAGGGAGTGGGGAAAGGTTGGTCAAAGGGTACAGAGTTTTAGTTAGCAAGAGGAATAAGCTTTTCAGGTCAATAGCACAGCATTGTGAATCATAGTAAATAATAATAGTAAATAATAATGTATTGCATATTTCAAAATTCCTGAGAGAATAAATTGCAAATTTCTCACCCCCCAAAATTATAAGTGGGGTGATAGATATGTTTATTAACCTAATTTAATCATTCCACATTGTAGACATATATCATAACATCACATTGTATCCCATAGATATATTCAAGTACTATTTGTCAAATTAAAAAAACCTTAAATTTCAAAATAATTACAGACTTAAGAAAACTAGCAAAGCAATATACAGGAAGGCCCTGTGTACTCTTTATCCAGCTTCCCTCAATGTTCATGTCTTGCCTAACTATAGTACAATCTAAAAACCAGGAAAATGAGATTGGTGCAATTCATTGAGCTCTTTCATATGTCACGAGTTACACAGGCACTCATTTGTGTGTGTGTGTAGTTCTAAGCAACTTTATCACATGTGTAGCTTTGTAAAACCACAACCGTTATCAACATACTTAACTGTGAAATCACCACAAGATTTCCTCATGCTACCTACCCCTTTATAGCCACATCCATCTCTTCCCCCATCCTTAACAGCTCACAAACACTAATCTGTTCTTGATCTCAGTAATTGTCATATTTAATGAATGCTGTATAAAAATAATCATGCAATATATATCCTTTTGAGATTGGCTTTTTTACTTAGCATAATTTCCTTGATTTTTTTTTTCTTACCCAGCATAATTTCCTTGATGTCCAAGTGTGTATTAATAATTTGTTCCTTTGTATTACTGAGTAGTGTTCCGTGTTATGACCATACCACATTTTGTTTAACCATTCACCAATTAAAGGACATTTGGATAATTTCCAGTTTGGGGCTATTACAAGCAAAGCTGCTGTCAACATTCATGTGTAAGTTTCTGTGTGAAAATAAGTTTTTATTTTTCTGGGATAAATGCCTAAGAGTGCAAATGCTGTGTCATGTGGTAAGTTTATTTTTAGTTTTAAAAGGAACCACCAAACTATTTTTCAGAATAGCTGTACCATCTTACTTCTCACAGCAATGTATGAATGATCCCATGTCTCTGCATCTTCACCAGCATTTGATGTTACCACTATTTTTACTTTAGCCATTCTGATGGATAAGTAATGATGTCCTATTGTGGTTTTCAGTTGCATTCATCTAATGGCTAATGATGGTGAACATCTCTTCATGTGCTTAGTACCTGTATGTACTGTTCGGTAAGATGTCTGTTTTTTGCCCATTTTCTCATTGGATTGTTTGCTGTTTGTTGTTGTTTTTTGTTTCTGTTGAGTATTGCGAATCTTTATATATTTAGATACTTGTCCTTTGTCAGATATGTGGTGAGGATGACCTAGAGCTTCATTGTTGCTGCAGGCAGATTGGACTGCCTATCAGAGCCCCCAGCGGTGGAGTGGGGGCTGGAGCTCTCCCACTAAGTCTCTATTGGGCTTCCCCTTTTTTGGTTGTTTGGTTAGAGGGAGCAGGCTCTGCCTGTTAGTGTTTTGGGACTGCAGGCCTCTCCAGAGCCCGGTGCAGGGTATATTGGAAATAAAGAGAAAACCTAGGGAACTCACCATATTATTGTCCCTCAAGTTTTGAGGTCCCTAGCCAGTTTGCCTTCTTTTCTTCAAGTTGAGGCTTCAGAATTCTTTTATCATTTTCTGTTGAATAATTTCCAGGGTTATATGATGAAAGAGGCAGAGAAAAATGAGTCTGCTTCATCTTTCTTCAGAACTACCCAGTAGATCTGATATTTAAGAAGCCATTTGGTATCAAACAGCAACAGGACTGATATTCCTGGAGATGTTATCTGATGGACAGTAAGAGCACTGTATGTTTTGACCTCTTAATAATCTTACCATTGTATCTTATGTGGCCTTTGCTTTATGGTGACTCTAAGATTAAAATCTTGAAGATGACTATTTTTAAAGCCAGAGCTTGAAAATATTTTAACTAGCCTAGGACAGAAGTGTTGCATGGACTTTGTGATGCATTGCCCAGGTCCACCTGCTGCCACAGGGTGCTGTCCACAGACAACCCTCTCCCAAAGGCACACCTCCTTTGTGAGGTGGTCTGTCTCTAGTGACAGATCACTGGAGGGTAAAAAAGCCCCTGCCTCCTCAACCCAACTTAAGAAACTCCATGCTATAGTCTGAAGTTTGTGTCCCTCCCCCAAAATTCATGTGTTGAAATACTAACCCCTAAGGTGATGGTATTAGGATGTGGTGGCTTTGGGAGGTGATTAGGTCAGGAGGGCTCCACCTTCCTGAATGGGATTAGTGCCCTTATAAAAGAGACCCCAAAGAGCTAGCTAGTTCCTTCTGTCACGAGGATATAGCAAGAAGGTGCCACGTATGAGCCAGGAAACAGGCCTTCACCAGACAATGAATCTGCTGACATTTTGATCATGGACTTCCCAGCCTCTAGAACTAGGAGAAATAAATTTCAGTTGTTTATGGTATTTTGTTACAGCAGCCTGAATGGACTAAGACACCCTGTCTTCATTTTTCCCCCAAGAGTCACCTTTAGGACTTCTTCTTCTGCCCAATCCTGCTACTTCTCTCTTTCCCTCTTTCCTTCTATTGGTGTTCATCCCAAAAGCACTCCTTTAAAAACCTTCAAGCTAAATGTGTGAAGAGTCTTTTTCTCAGGGAACTCAACCTTTCTCAAAAGTCCTCTGCAGGTTTTCTACTGTTTGCCATTCCTAAATGGAATTGTTCATTGTAAAGGGATCATGTTCTTGATAGTTCTAGAAGTAGTATCTTTTTTTCTTTAATGAAATGATGGTCATACTTTTGGGAAAAATGCGAAATCATAAGCCTGTTTTGTCATTGAAGTAATATTTTATCATTGAAACAATATTTGATTGTTATAGTAGTCTGGCCTCTAATCACTACTTGCATTTTTGGCTCTATAACCGAGCTTGCGTATCTGCCTAGACCACATGAATTCCGAGAAATAAACTTACTGCTATGCTAGCCTTGTAAATGTGTCGCCTATAAAAGCTTTGTCAGACCTGAGGTCGGGGTCCAGATTTCCAAGCATCAGCTTGTCTGGGCCTGCTGGCATAATAAAAATACCTGACTCTCCAACCCTCTGAGTGCCAACTGCTTCTTGGTCTAGTCCATTTCTGTAACAATGCTAGATAATGGTCATATTTGTTTTCAAAGGCTTCACTTTGGAGAAGGAAAAGCTGTATGCTATGCATTTCTCCCCAGTTTTTGAAATCTATAACCTGAGAACCATGGCTTAGAATCCTTTTAGATATCTTAGGACCATCTGTTTTTCTGAAGAGCCATCACCAAACACACCCATTTTTGTAGATTATTGTTTCAGCAAGTATACTTATGTCTGTAATAACATCTCCTGCAGTTGCTGTTAATATTTACTCCCAGTGTACTAAGTGTATTGTTCCTGGCACTGTGTTCTCCATGTGGCACTCTGAGTTTCTTTGCTTAATTTGGAGATTTAGAACAGAAACATGGTAGTAGCAGTGCTGTTATCTTTAGGCTTTTTTCTTGGCCATCAGCTGATTGCAATGCATAAACAGTAGATTGCACATTACTCAGTCACATACATTGCCTACCAAGAACTGGTTACTCTTTCACATATATCTCTATTTCCCATAATGCCTCTTAAATTAACTATTTGGAGATCTCTTGTGCACTTAAAGTCACTCCTATGTTTGTTCATTTAGATTTTTCTCTACCTGAATTATGGTAAACCATGAAAGAAACTTAAATAAGTCCACTGCATCTTTTAAAAAAAGTTATTATAAAGGTGTAATATATTTGACTTTATTCAGTAAATGTGTACCTAAAGACATCAGTAAATTGAATTTTTGTAAGCCTAATAAAAATGTAAATGTATTAGAAAAGCTTACTATTCCTATGGAGAGTCTTTTCTTAAAGGTAAATGATAAACCTTTAATTTATGTTGAAATCAAACTTTTAACTATAGCCTGAGAAATTTATGTGAAAGTGAGCCAGATTGATTCTCATATTTCTTTCTGAACCACAGTATGGTTCAAATAGGCTAAAATAGGGGTGGGAAAAAATTAATAAAAGTAGGCTTTAATAAAATTAAGGACATTTGTTACTCATAGAGGTTACTGAATACCTACTTGCTGATTACTTTCTCTAAGACAGTAATGTAATATTGACATTTAATAAGAAAGTACATCCTCAAAATCTTTAACCCTATCAATTCATTAAAAATCCAAGTAAGTATTTATTACAAATATTTATTCAAAATATGTCCTTCATATTACAACACATGGTACCTTTAAAAAGTGTTGCTCTTCAAAAAATATCAGTTTTTCTTTATCCAGAGTATGTCCCTGGAAAATGATGGCTCACCTTATTGGCTACTGTTTCATTATGTGGTGTCAGTTTTTCATGCCTCTTCAAGGGTAATAAAATCATGGAATAATCTTGAAATGTAACTTTTTTTTTTTT
>NW_007733131.1:64360-69543 GCF_000696425.1 Galeopterus variegatus | reverse complement strand
GGGAGCGCCGCCGCACTCCCAAGCGGCGCACTCTCCAGTGCGCCACCGGGCCGGCCCGAAACGTAACTTTTAAAAAATGTCAGCATTTGATGATGGGACATGTCCCTTGATCCTATTCAGCCTAAGTTTCTTCATCTGCAAAATGGGTAAAGTATTATTTATTTCATAGAGGTTATGTGAGTTTTGATCCATTCAGGAGTAGTTTGTTATCTTTACAGTGATAATCAGATATAGGCTGTTATTTCTGATCTAGATATTTCCTTGGAAAATATAATTACAATACTGTAAAACTGTTTCTTTGCCCACTGCTTTCCAGGTTTTCTTTTTTTTGTCCTTTTTGAGACCGGCCGCACCGTGCTCAGCCAGTGAGCGCATCACACCGGCCATCCCTATATAGGATCTGAACCCACGGCGGGAGCACCACTGCGCTCCCAGCGCTGCACTCTCCCAAGTACGCCACGGGCTCGGCCCACTTTCCGGGTTTTGAAACTCTTCCATAGTTTTCTCTTTGGAGAGTCACAAATATGGTGCCAAGAAAGCAGGATAGATTTGTTTTGTTTTGATTTTATATGTGTATCTGTGTATGTGTGTGTGTGTGTGTGTGTGTGTGTGTGTGTGTGTGTAATATATATATATATATATATTTCCTTTAGTAGAGAAAACTGAGGGTCAGAGGGGTTGAACAAACTCATGCTAGTTCACATATTAAAAAAGCAGCAAACCCAAGGATAGTACCAGGCTGTGACTGCTAGTCACTTCCAGCAGGGTTAAAAATTCAAATACTGTAATACAAGGACCAAGCAGGTAATGGAAGTGAGTGTTAACCTATAAAGAGTGGTGGGAAAACCGGTAAATGGGAGCAGGCACCTGTGATAACTGGGAAGTGTGCCGCCAGTACTCACCAGTTGTTGCCAAGTGGGATTTCTGGCCCAGTGCACTAAGATCTGATTTTTTTTAAAAAAGAGAAGCCAGAAATTCAGATTTTCAAGTAAAAATATTGATGCCTACTAAAAAGAAGCAAACATAGAGACAGACAAATGAACACCAGGCATTTTAATTTTCTCTGTGCAATCTGTGGCTCTCAGGTACTCCTTTTCCCTGATTTTGGATCCATTAGATGCTGAATGAAGGAGATTGTAAGATGTTTGAGTGTGGGGATTATGCCACATTTATTGTTGGGTCCCCAGAGTCTGGCGAGCTGCCTGATATTATGTAGTGTACTGTTAAATGATTTTGAATCAAGAATGAAGAACAGCAGCAACAGGCCAAAGGGTTCCCACAAAACTCTTGGGAACCTAAGTCAGCACACAGGCCAGCAATGTAGTTTGTTTTACTCCATAATGCTGAGAAGCACATTAGAAATGTTTAGGCAGTTAATAATTTCTATTATTCTTTTTCATACAGAAAAGATAGGAGAGGTAAAACAAGGGTGAAATTTTTGTTACCCGAATTACTGAAAAATATAAATCACACTAAATATGAACATATGCTAAATATGTTTTCATTAAATTATTTTTAAGCGATTTCCATATCTGAAAGCTCATACTTTCAGGCATAGTGGTATATGAAAATGATAACTTTATTCAAGGGAGTCTCAGTTCAAATGCTCTCATGCTTAATCATTAATTCATTTATCTTAAAATGTTTCAAGGGAATCTCTTTAATATAAAGGAAAGGAAAAATGCTATATAACACTTTGGTTAATGTTTATTATATATATGTAGATGTGCTGTTATGGATTCAAACACATCATTCTAAAATGTTTAAAAATTCGGTACTTGCTATGTATGGAAATCAAGATTTTTCATGGCCAAGGCCTTGGCCCTCTTATTTTCCTTTAAACAATAAAATATAAGCAATGATATTTGGGTTGAGTCCTTACAACAACGACAAAAAATTTACAATTAAGACCAAAGTCATAAATGTGGATGATAGGATCATGTTGTCCTATCTGTGGTTGGCTTTAAAAGGTAAAGCTCTAGTTTAATGTAATATTTTATTCCACCCTTAGAACATTTCATCATCCTGTTTTAATTAAGGAGATTAACAGAGAAGTACATTACCCAGAAACCTGCCTTGCACCACATCACATCTGAACTTTGAGAAACCTGTTGAAAGCAAAACAAAACAATTTACCTTTAACCGTCCCACCACACTGTGGCTTCAAGTTCAGCTTCACAATTAAGTAACTGCCAACTTTGAATTGGCAATACACAGCAACTCAAGATCTGTAGGACTTACAAGCAAGTCAGAAGTGGTGCTTGGAATGATTACATTCCTAAGCCCACAATTATCACAGTTCAGAACTAATTTTTATGCCTTAAATAAAACTAAAAGAATCTATACAAAGCACTTCATTTTCTGGGAAGGTTAAATTAAAATTAAAGTGTTCACTGGAAAGTCATCCTCTTTAAAATGCATTTCCTGAGCATCACTTACCCGAGGAAGGAGTAGCTACTGTAATTTTAATTTTTCAGCTAGAAATCCCTTTACTCCTTACAATAGATATAGAGAGAACATTAGTATTTGGTTTTAAAAAGTGTAATATTTCAAAAGTTATTTTTCAAGGCAGTTCTTCCAGGTTTATAGATTGTATACATTTGCACAATATGATAATTTATTAATCAAAATGGGTAGCTGAGAGTGCCTGAAACTGAAACAGATGATATTCCAGAGAGACCCAAAGGAGGCAGTGAATAATAGCCAGAGTAGCACCTTGGAATATATCACATGTTCCTGCAAAGAGTCCAAGTGCTTTTGCAGCTTTCTGAAACATTCTATACAACATCCAGGTCAGGGTCTAGGGAGAGGGAGAGACCACTGGGACAGCTGTAGCCACGGCAACTGTATTCTTGCTGCCTGAGCATCTGAGAGGAGGGGAGGTAAATCTCCCTCTCCAGCTTCAGCAGCTGAAATGTTTTGGGGCTGGTGGGAATTTCATTTGAGATCCCTGTGAACTTTCATATGATAGGAATCTAACAAGTTGTCTTGCTGACCTTCGAGGCAGCAGATGTATTATACTATTTTCCCATGGGCTGTATCTGGAATAATGAGCATTTCTTTAAAAAAAAAAAATTGTCACAGACAGCCTAGGTCTGTGTCATTAGCCTTACATACAGAGGGAGAGTAAGGCAGAGGGTCATGGTTCCTGTGGTGGCCAAGGCATAACTTAGAATTCCTGGGCCCTGTTTCAGAGCTCCTCCTACAAGCCAGTGCTATGAGCTTTGGGATGCGCAAAGAAAGAGAGTTTTAGCATGAATTATTTATTCCTTTTTTTAATGGATACAGCTGCTTGATGTTTGGTATGCCAACGTGTTGGTATGATTTTTAGTATCTCTCTTCTGCTTTTAGTGCAATTCTAAAGTTTTAATGGAGGGAGTTGGGATATGATTTCACAAGAGTGTGTTTTATCTCCTGGGGTGGTTTGTATTCCCTTGCAGGCCTGAGGTGAGATCATAAGTCCAAATCAATTCACTTCTGGAATAAGTTACTTTTTTTGCCGACCATCAGGGATAGCAAGTGAACACACAGAAAGAAGGAGGATGTAACATCTTTGGGAATATGAGAACTTCACAGAAGCAGCAGCTAAAGAACAGTGCAGTAAAGAGTGCAATAGAGGTGCCAAAGTAGCTTCAGGCAGTGCTGAAATGGATAGCCTGAGTCCGGAACAAAAGTTTGTTCAAAGCACTTGCGACTGTGATTTGAAATATCCAGAGATGAAAGCTAAAGGCAATCAATTATGTATAACCTGTTGTTACTTTGTGAAAACGGGTCCTGAATTGTTTTATTATTTGATAGTGTTTTTCCAGGAAAATAAGGTTTCCTTTCCTATCATTTTCACTGAGATAGATGCAGAAGAACTCTGAACTGTTCTAGTGAGTGTGTATTTCTAGCTAGTTCACTGATTAGATTTTCAGGTTGTGATGATATGCTCATAAAAATTTGTTCTGGGCACATTTTCAGCTGATCTTAGCCTAAAAACATCTTTTAATGCCACACAAAGGGACTTAATGACTTTTGCATTGTGAGTTGGGTTGGTCTATCAGGAAAATGAATCCGTTTGGATTCTTTTCCTGTTTTGGAAGCCCTCTGAGTTCCCTTTACTGAAATGCCAGAAAGTACTATTTAGACATATGCTCTGCACTTAGGTTGTTCCATAGCTTCCTGTTATTATTTTTATTCTTTACAGAGCACACAGGTAGTTGGGGTATATTTCTAGTGTAGAAAAGAAGTGACCCTGCCCCCCTGGAGTTTTTATTTAATGCAGACAAATTCAGCACAAATGAAAGGTAAAGCGCTAAGCAGGCACTGGCAATCACCAGAGTGGTTTTTGAGAAGTTGGTCATGACCACAGTTTGATGTGCTTCCCAGTTGTCCTACTACTAAGCCAAGCTTTTCTTCATCTTCTCCTGTGGCTAGTTGCCTTTCCTGTGGCTGTCAGTATGGGTAGAGCTGCTTAATATAGAAAGAGGAAAACAGCCTTGGAAATTAACAGGCTTCCAAATGGCCCCAAGGTTATAATTCACATGAAGAAAGTAGTCACCATTTGTTTATTTAGGTTAGTTAACTTCGACCCCTGAAGTGATTTTTTTTTTAAAAGTATAACGTACATACATAAAGTAAAGTTTATGAAGTATGCTAATTTCAGTATACAGCTTGATACTTTTACATATGTATATACCCATGTAACCATCATCTAGATCAAGTTATGAAACACTTTTAAGCACCTCAGCAGGCCCCCTGTGCCCCTTCCAAATCCAAATACACTCTCTCAAGAGGTTACTACTATTTTCATATCTATTAACACCAATTAATCTCACCTGTTCTTGAATGGCATCTAAACGGAACCACACAGCGTGTAGTCTCTCCTGTCTAGCTTTTTTCAATCAGCATACTTATGGGATACATCCATGGTATTGGGAGTGCCAGTAGTTTTTTTCTGTTTCATGCAGTATTTCATTCCGTGAATATACCACATTTTATTGATTTATGTTCCTGTTGATGAGCACTTGGATTATTTCCAGTTTTTCTAAAATTATGTTTTTGTCAAGATTCTACCATTCTCAGAACATTAATGCTCCTTTGCCATTTATCCAGAGACCTGAAGCGTAGAGATACTCCGTGCTGTTGAAAACTTCCATCCTGTCTCCCATAGGTTTGTATTCTAGCCTAAATAATCTGAA
>NW_007733131.1:45153-64183 GCF_000696425.1 Galeopterus variegatus | reverse complement strand
ATGGATTCTACCATTCTCAGAACATTAATGCTCCTTTGCCATTTATCCAGAGACCTGAAGCATAGAGATACTCTGTGCTGTTGAAAACTTCCATCCTGTCTCCCATAGGTTTGTATTCTAGCCTAAATAATCTGAATAATTGCTTAGTCTTTCACCTTATCCTTGCCTCTCTTCTTTCTAATTTTAACAACAACAACCATAATAACAGCAGCAGCTATTATTCCACTAGCACTACACAGTATTATGTGTAATATCTTATTTAATTCTCACCAAGACACTGGGAAAAATTATTACAGTTTTTACATGGAGAAACTAAGACTTTAGGAAGTTAAGTGGAGTCCCTAAGATCACACAGCATATTAATGACACAACAAGGATTCAAACCTAGATTTTCTTACTAGTGCTGTATTCTTAATCACTATGCATACTGTCAAAGACAGGGCCTTAGGATCTGTAAGGAAGTGACATCTTTGAGTGGAACACAACTTTGTCTATTCTCTTCCCCTATGACCAAAGAACAGTAATAATTATTAAAATGTCAGTTAGAACTCACCATGCCCTGGCTTTAAGCCTTCAGTGGCTCTCCTTGTCATGAATATAAAATCCTAAGTCCTCACTATGCCTGTAAGGCCCTGCCCCCATGCCTGGCCTCACCCGTTGCCCATTAGCCCTCCCTCGATGCCACTCATTGAACTTCATCTGTTTTTGAGCAAGCCAGGTTTGCTCCTGGCATTGAGCTGTTGCATTTGCCATTTCTTCTGCCCAGAATGCTCTTCTCTAGATCTTTGGCTGACTGACTTCTTGTCATTCAGCTCTCAGCTCAAATGTCACCTTCCCAGAGAGTTTTTCTCTGGCTACCCATTAGGAAGGACCCACCTGTCTGTTACATTGTCTTACTTTTTTTCCTTCCTAATCCTTACTGCTCCCAAACTTATTTTGTTCATTTAGAGTGTTATTTATTTACTGTCTGTTTTGCTCAATTGTCATATTCACTGAGAGGTCCTTAGCTTCTAGAAAAGTGCCTGGCACTTAGTAGGTACTCAGCAGGTATTGGTTGAATAAACAAAGGAATGGGTAAATGCACATTTCCAAAGGTCTCTGTGAGTGTATAGTATATTTCCTTATATATTTTATAAAGAAAAAAAAATCTTACTAAAAAACGTGACTTTACATTGCTGGGGGGGCGTTCTTCATAAAATAAAATTCCATCTTTGCAAAATAAGATGAAGTGGGGAGAGGAGCTGGGCATATTATTAATTTTATGTGTGGAAGTTGCTTGTAATCGCAGGAACTGACTTCTGGTAATGAAACAATTTCCCAAATGTCAGGACTAATCATATGATGCTGGAAAGTAGTTCTTTTTTTTTTTTTTTTTGTCACTGTTTATTTATTTATTTTTTATTGCTCATTGTAAAATACTAGACTGAGGAAACTGTCTCATGTCCAACCCTGGAGCATAGCATGTGACACAAATCATAAAAATTAACACATATTTTTATACTGGAGTTTAAAAGTAAGAAATGTCACTAGAAAAGCATATCTAGATGCTCTGTAATCACTGCCATCCCATTCTAACATGACAAGCCTTGGAATCATTAATGATCCTTTGTTCTGCTCAATGCATGAGGTTAACATGGATATCTTTAGAAACAAGCTGCTCTTTATCTTATCATAAATAACGAGCTGCTCCTTTGCCATTTGGAAGGCCAAAGACCCATGTTCGTAAATTCACATTTGCTGCTCTTTAAGCTGTTGTTATATTTTGTAGAAAGTTTTTAAACGTGTTTAGTTCATGAATGTAGATTAAAATTCCTGGAGTCCAAGGAAACTTTGTCAAAGGGACTTGCAGCCCATTGGTCCTAGAATATTGCATGTCAGGCACCCTAGGGTGTGCACAAGGGTTGTGGGTGTGGTGGGCAGGGCTGAGACTTTTGTGCCCTGTGGAGGAAAGGAAAGATGTGCCAGGAGAAATGTAACTGTGCAGTTCAGGCTAGGAGTAGTAAAGGATTGTGTTTCTCTGCTAAGCTAGGCAGAATTTCTTATTATGCCACGTCAAATTGCATCCCTTGCCTCTGATTCAAGTCTGCACATTCATCTCTTCCTCCCACCTCAGGCTTTTATTGAAACTTCCACCTCCAGGCAGTGCACAAATGCAAACTTCTGCTTACCATCTCTGAGTAATGATATTAATCCTGTGCCTGGGGATAGTGCATCACTTATTAAACACGGTAGCAATAACCATTAGGTGGTAATTCAACATGAAACAAAAAAGAGTTGAAAAGCACCCCTATTCCCTTTAGCAATAAAATGGCCAGAATTTAATAAAACACGGCTTTCCTGGGTAACATTGGTGGGGTGTGGATGGGGGGTGTAAGATCCTCACTGCTGACTTGCTGTGTGATCTTCAAAGAGTTATTAACCCCTCTAAACTTCAGTTGACACATCAATAAACTGAGAATAATGATTGTACCTATTTCCTAGAGTTGTTGTGAAGGTTAAAAGAGATATGAGGGGTCTTCAAAAAGTTCATGGAAAGATCCACATTACCGTTTAAATCTGTATTTCCATGAATTTTTGAAGTATCCTCATATATGTAGAACCCTCAGCAGAGTGTCTCATGTGTAGTAAGAGCATTATTTTTTTATTTTTTATTTTTCGACACTCCTGTTATTAGTGATCCATATTTTTTTAAAAGAAAATGTAATTTTATTAGTATTATTTTTTACATTCTAGCATGTTGTTGTGGAGCAGTTGGGAGGGAGGGGGAAAGGGGAAAGTGGAAGGAAATGGGATGGAAGAAGGAGTAGGGCTGGGATTGAGGCCTGTGGCATCCCCCTCATTCCCACAGGGGAGACCAGGTAACTTCCAATGGTGGCTTGGTCATTGCCAAGCTGGGTGCAGATGTCAGGCGGGTGTGGCAAAAGCCCTTGCCCCTCATTGTCCCAGCTCAGGAACCTGGGGCCCTTCTTGCTGCGGCTTGGTGGTCGTCACTGGGCTGGTTGCACATGTCGGGGGGGGCGTGGCCAAGGTCCTCAGCCCACAGTGGCTTGGTGGTCACTGCTGGGCTAGCTGCGGGTGTCAGAGGGGTGTGGCTGAGGCCTTCTGCTCTCCACTGTCCTGGCTTGGGAGAGCTGGGGCTGCTTCCTGTGTTGGCTTGGTGGTTGTCTCTGGGCTGGCTGTGGGTATTGTGGGGGCGTGGCTGAGGCCCTCGGCTCCCCACCACCGCAGTCGTTGCTGGGGTGGTTGCCTGTGTCAGGGGGGTGTGGCCAAGGCCCTCGTCTCCCATCCTTGGGACTGGTTGTGGGTGTCAGTGGGCATTACTAAGGCCCCTGGCCCTCCCCTCTTTCTGGCTTGGTAGCTCAGGGAACTTCTGGTCCTTCTAGGTGTTATAGGTGTTCTTTGGTGAAATGAGACCTTTACTAGTTAATATCAAACTTTGTGTGTGGTTGTGGGTACTTTGGTTTTTCTTTCAGTTCTGTGTTGGATTATTTGCCATTCCCACCACTTAAACTCTGCATTGGAACTAATTTGTTGTCCTTTGCTTACTTCTAAAATGGGCAAACTTCCTGTGGGGAGTAGTACTTGGGCTGTGTGGTTTAGTTAAATTGCTGCTTTGCTGCTGATTCCCCAGGGAAGTCTTTTTGTGCAGGTCAGGTTTCAATGGTCTACTTTATAGGTACTTCTGGGTCGAGTGAAATCCGGTGCACCTGGTTTATGTAGAAACTCTGGTCTGGGTCTGAGTCTTTTCATCAAACTGTACCCCATGCAATTCTATATTCCTTACCTGTCTCCTCTGAGTGGTCCTGTGCTGACTGGGGGCAGCTCAGCTGTCCTTGCTGTGCCCCAGTGTTCTCCCAGTGGGCCCATCGCTTCCACCACCCATGCTCCAAACACTTCCTGTGGGATGGGCATGTGCTTGTCCCTGTGATGACTCACTGGCCTCTGAGTGGCTCCTTTTTTTCAGTTGTTGTGGCTTGTTACTCCTGCGTGGGTCCACGGGAACCCTATTAGTGGTCTTGCTGTCCTGGGGGCCAACGAGGCCCTCTTCTCCCCTGCCGCCTCCAAGCAACTTCATCTGAAGGGCACAGATGTGGCTTTTGCCAGCTCCTGCTCTGTGTGTTCACCAGCTCCAGCCTGGAAGTGGCTGGGGCTGGAAATGGTCGGAGCAGCTTTTTCTTTCTCTCGTTGCAGCTTCTCCCACCTTCATGCACTCCACAGGTCTCTCCTTCTCTTCCCCTGAGATTTAGTGGCCCCAGCTTGGCTGTCGTTGCTTTTTTGCAGTTGTAAGTTGGTTGATTTGTGGGAGAGAGTGACACGGGGGACTGTCTATTTTGCCATCTTGACTGGAAGCAGTAAGAGCTTTATTAAAGTCTTTCTACTACGAGCTCTTAGAACTGTGTTTTCATTTGCACAGGGCATGCTATCTATGCACTTTACATCAAACCTGGGAAAAACATCTTAAAATACAAATGCTTCTGTGCAACACTTCTGGTAGATCTGTAAACCAAAGACTTCAGTAGAAAGCCATGTCTCCACCCAGTCACCAAATTACCTTATATTACTTTGAGAAAGTCATGCCTATTTGAAAAAACTTTTAGCTGATATCATTTACAGTCAATGCCCTGAACTTAAGATTTTTGATGTTCTCTTTAGTATACTCAGTTTCATATAGAGCAGCCTCCTCTGTAGAAAATTGTGTAGAAATAGGAGATTTAAAATGAAAATGCTGAGGGATTGAGTTTAAACAAATAAACAACTCTTTAGTATACTCAGTTTCATATAGAGCAGCCTCCTCTGTAGAAAATTGTGTAGAAATAGAAGATTTAAAATGAAAATGCTGAGGGATTGAGTTTAAACAAATAAACAAGGCTCTTCCCCCCTCACCTTGTCAAGGCTGAGCATTCTTGAACAGGCCTTGATGTTTTCAATTCATCCCCTGCCACTCCCCTTTCATGCATGTTGATCACTTGATGGAAGACTCTTTTTTCTTCTGGGCTGCTGATCAGCTCTCACTCATCCTTAAAATCTCAGCTAGAACATCATCTCCTCTGGAGATACTCCTGTTACCCCAGATCTGCTTTGTGCTTGGTTCTATGCTCCCATTGCTCCTGAGTCTCCTTTATTTTACTTTGTTCCCTTGTAACTATGTATTAATTACTCATAAATATTTGTTTAATGCCTGTCCTCTCCACTAGATTGTTAGCCCCATCTGGGTAGGGAATTTTTTATTCATCACTGTATTGTGCAGTCCTTGGCCCTCGTTAGATGCTCTGTCTGACAAATATGGCAAGTACTAAAACTTATTCTTTGTGAGAGCTTATTTTCATGTTGCACATAACTAAATGGTTCAAAGATTAGATTAAATTTTTTCTCTTATATTGTGACAATTCTCACGTGCTATATTTAAAGTTTGCCCTACAGGGCTGCGGCGCCAGTTAGCTCAATTGTTTAGAGCATAGCCTTGTAACACCAAGGTAAAAGGTTCAGTTCCCTGTACCGGCCAGCCTCCAAAAAAATAAAATAAAGTTTGCTGTGTGCCATTGAAATGATCATGTGTTGCTTTTATAGGTTAAAATTTAACAGCATCTCAACCAACGATCTTTTGATTTTTAAAGAAGTCACTGTCTAATACATTGGTATGATAGTACAAGGTGACATTCCCTCTCTCTCTAAGATGCCTTCAGTCTTCAAAGCACATCACACAGTTTCAAAATTAATCTTGGGAATAAGTATCATAGTAAAGATACTGATTTTAGAATCCTGATGGAAAAGAAGACAGAGCCCAATATTTTAATTCTAAGAGTTACAATTAGCTATAGAAAATCACCAAGAACAAAGGACAGATACCTCAATACCTAGAATCGGGAGGCTGGAAGAGAACTTGAAGGACCCAATTTCAATTCCCCACATCTCTTTCAAGAACTGTACCTCCTGGAAAGTCTTCGGTCTTTGTCCAATTGCTGCTAAGCTAAACTGTGGACTTACTGATATGGCTCTATGAAATGATTTTTGCTTTATTCACTTGTTTAGGATTTTGTAGTAGCTTTGAGCTGTATACTATATCATTTGAGTTCTGCCTACTCTCTAAGGCAGTTTGACGTCAGGCCCCACCTCAACTTGACTAACTTAGTTCCTACTACTCTCATAAGGTCTTTTTTCTCTAACATTTTACTACAAATGTCATGTAAAGTACCTGTTTCATATTGGCAATGAATGATCAACGAGACCTTGTCCTTGCCCTCAATGAGCTTGAATGAACCAGGCAATGTAGACTTACAGAGTTTATGCTATATGCAAGGCACTCTGGGAGATATGAAAATGAACAAGACCTCTAACAATTACTGAGTAAGTGCCTGTAGAGAACTCAGAACATTGCCAGGTGCATGCCAATGGTGCAATAAGTCTCAGCTGCCACTCCTATGATGCTGCTGAGATTTCTTCAGTGCTTGAAACTGTGACAAAGTTATCTGAGATCCAGAGCACATGAGATGGAGCTCAGGATGGATCTGAGTACAAAAATTTGGTGTGAGAAAAATTTGAAATATCTTAGGGCATCAGAATGGCAATATCTAGTGGTCAGCAATAAAGGAATTTGAAATTTGGGAGCATAATTAGGTAGAAAGTTATATCGTTAAACAGTAGGGAATCCAGACACTCTTATTAACCAAGCTCTTTCCATTTTAGAGTATTAGCTTCACATTTTTTTCTATTAGTATTTCAGTGTGTTTGCCTATTCCCCCATTAACTGAGAGATGTATTGACTAGTACTCAGAAAAGAGGATGTGAATAGAATAAAAGCAATTAAAAAAAAAAAAAAAGACCAGAATCCAATCTAACCCTCAGCATACTCTGAATCTAGTGAGAAGCTGATGGACTTTAAAGAATAATTAAAATATAAGGCATGCTGGCTAGTTAGTTAGCTCAGTTGATTAGAGCTCAGTGTTATAACACCAAGGTCAAGGGTTCATATCCCCTTACTGGCCAGCTGCCAATAACAAAAACAAAAACAAAAAACCATGCAAAAGAAATACAAGGCTGGCAATGTAATTCAGTGGTTTTTGACGTGTGTCCCTGGACAGGACCAGCATCACCTGGTATGGTAGACTGAATAATGGTCTCTCAAAACTGTCCACATTCTAATCTCTGGGATGTTACCTCATAGGATAAAAGGAACTTTGCAGATGTGATTAAATTAAGGATTTTGAGATGGAGAGATATCCCAAATTATCTTGGTAGGCCCAATATAATCACAAAGGATTGGATTGATGCAAGAAAGGGGCCACCAGCCAAGGAATGTGGGCAACCTCTAGAAGCTGAAAGTGGTAAGGAATGGATCCTACCTTGGAGCTTCCAGAAGGAACCAGCCCTACCAACACCTAAGTGTTAGCCCTTAAGAGCTATTTTGGACTTTTGACTTCCAGAACTGTAAGAGGATAAATTTGTGTTGCTTTAAGCACTAAGTTTGTGGTAATTTGTTACAGCAACAATAGAAAACTAAGACACCTGGGAATTTATTTGAAATACAAAATCTTGGGCCATACCTCAGATTTACACAATCAGAAACTCTAGAGGTGGGACCAGTTTATGATTTATCATGTCCTTCAAATGATTGTGATGCATACTAAACTTTGAGGACTACTGTTATAAGACTGAGAAGGAATTTCACCGTCTTGTGCATCAGAGACAAACTACAATTATCAGTCCAAGGTCACATGCCTATTTTTTTAACTAATATATTTGTCACATGGCTTCTCCTGTGGCCACAGGCAATGTGGCGACTGTTATAAGACTGAGAAGGAATTTCACCGTCTTGTGCATCAGAGACAAACTACAATTATCTGTCCAAGGTCACATGCCTATTTTTTTAACTAATATATTTGTCACATGGCTTCTCCTGTGGCCACAGGCAATGTGGCATTATGATTGAAACACCACTATGAACACATGAAACTTCAGGGAGTTCCTCAAAGGAAACAGAATAATGTCACTGGAAGGAGGATGGGATAGTTTGCTGGAGAGACAAAACAAAGGCTGTCCACTATAAGTGTTTGACTTTAGTGGTCAGCTGTGGAAGGAAAGACATTCTAGTATGAGGGAAGAGCTTGTGCTAGGGCCCAGCAAAAGAAAAACACAGAACATATTCATGAGATGGCAAAATGATAGCAATAGTGTGGTACCAAGAAGGTAGGGTGGGGATAGTAAGTAGTGGGAATAAGCTTGGAGGTCCTTGAATGTCATATTCATGAGATTCGATTATGATCTGTGGTGATGGGGGCATCTACAGTGGCTTTTGAGGCTGTAGAAAGCATACTCTGGGTTCTCACTATTGCCCGAATATCAGGTCCCATCAATACTAATTTCTGCCATCCTATATGCATATAAAATGCTAATTTTGTATCACTCTAGGGATTCTCCATGCATATATATTTTTTCATTATGTGTTTGAATGATTATTTTCCCCCTGTGGAAAACGTTGGCTTTCAAACTGTTAGATCACCCAAAGTAAGGAGTACATTTACACACACACACACACACACACACACACACACACACAATATTCAGCAAACAATACCCACTCTTACTATGTGAGATATATTCTACTATTTTTCTATTCAATTCTATTTTAGTTTTACTATTTTCTATTCAATTCTATTTTAGTTTTTTAAGAAATTCTGATCATAATTTCCTAAAATGGTTTTATGACCCACTATTGGATTGTGTCCTTTAGCTTGGAACATACTGTTTTAAAGGAAAGGGTCAGTATCTTATTCATTTCTGTACCTCTCATTTCTTAGTACAGTTCTCTGCATATATTAGACCCTCATTAAGGCTTAAATATCAGATCTGTGAAGTTTTAGCCAGAGCTCCAAATGTTCTTAATGCCATATGATAGTACATTTCACTTGCCAAGTATTGGATGACAGATTATTAAGATGCATGTACAAAGCTCTGAACATTTGGGTGGGTATATTTGGTGGGTGGGGGAGGAATGAACGGTCAGTAGAAATAATGATGCATCTTCTCTGTAATTAATGTCAAAGCTTAAGAAGAAGAATATTGGCAGATTGACTCCTAATCGCACCACAATGAAACATGTTCCCCCAGGACTAAATTGCTTTACATGAAATAAACTTTGCTTCATAAATTAGGTATGTGTCATTTTGAGATATTAAAGCTGAAAAACTGGCATCAAATGCAGAGTGGTGAGAGCTACTATGTATGCTAGGATGTACACAGAATTTGATTTCTGGAAAGGTGTCATTTGAGTGGTGTTTTCTTTTCCCATAATATCAAGGAAGTCTACAGACACCAGCTTCTGAACTATGGACCTGGGTTAGATGGAAGATGCTGCAGAAGGACTTCTTTGTTGTGGCATTTTTGCTTTTTGCAACTGATCATGTCAATTAGCTTGATATTGTGTTTTTGTCTTTATTATTCCACATATGAATTTTTTTTTTTTTTTGTCTTTTTCCGTGTCCGGCAACGGATCGCAACCCTCAGTGTCGCCCCCGTACCGGACCGGGACCGGCAACGGGATCGCAACCCTCGGCGTTGCTCCCGCGCCTCGCTCAGCCAGTGAGCGGGAACTGGTCTGTACGTGGGATCCGAACCCTCAGGCGGGAGCGCCGCCGCACTTCCCAAGCGGCGCACTATCCAGTGCGCCACTGGGCCGGCCCATGAATTTTTAAAGAATTATATCTTGGTATCCTTATTTGCATTACTCTTGAATCTCCATTCTAAGTTCTCATTTCTGCCTTCCAATGTATGTTACAAAAATAAAATAAGTGAGAACAGGAGTTAAGAAACATGTTATTTATCCTCTTTTTGTTAAATTAACAAAATTATTATATGATTCTGTCATTTTAATTGTAGTATGTGTGTATGGTCTTGCACATATTATGTTCGTACACATAGCTAGACATCAGAAAATTTTAGTTTTCATTCTTGTTCTGACAGAGTGTAACTGTTCCATACCATCTTCTCTCCTTACGTCTCAGTTGCCCATTTGTAGAGTAGAGGATAATTATACCTTTCTCACTGAATCTTGCAAATTTGCAGAGATTAAATGAGTTAATGCATAGGAAAGAACTTTTTTATTGCAAAGATTTTTCCTGGAGATGTACCAAGTCCTGTTGAATATAGTAGCTGTTTACAGCCCTGTATTGAGAGGGATTTAAAGGCTGCATCTGAGCTCATCCAGAAAAAGTACCATTAAAAATTTGAAGAAGTCTGCCATCATTGCAAGCTTTGGGAGTTTTGAGTATATATATGTTCCATGGTTGCCATTTTTGAACCACACATTTGGACAGTCATTACCTTCTTATTAGTCTGTACTAGACTCAGGTTAGGCCCCACTCCAGATCTGTATGCTTGCCTGGTTTGTGCTGCTATCATGGTTGCAGAGCCTGGTCACTAATGCTGCTGAGACTAGTGTTGCTGTTATGGTGACTGCTCACAGTGTCTCATGTCAGCCTCTCACCTCCCCCTCGAGCTCCCCTGTCACCACTGAGGCCTGAGATGCACTAGATGGCTCAGCCTCCACATTATGTGCAACAAAGGAGTAAAAATGATCATTGGTTGGATAACATTTGTCTCTTTTTACCCTGACCTATTCTCCAAAGGAGCTGTCAGTCACATGGCCCCTCTCAGAGGATGGCTCAGGAAGATCTGACAGTCAGTTGTGCTTGATAACAGTGGTGGCCAGCTCAGGAGTGCACCTTTGGATCTGCTTTTCCTCCATCCCTTCCTCATTTCCTTCTTCTCTCCCTCTTACTTTCCTGGATGGTACATTCTAATAAATTAGGAGTATGTAAGATTTTGTCTTAGGCTATGCTTTCTGTGGAATCTGGGCTAAGCCAACATCTAAACATACAAATAAGTGTGTGTACTACACACACACACACACACACACACACATACACACACAGAGAGAAGGTAAGTTGGATTGGGCCAAAAGAATTTGGTTTGCTAGGTGTCTGCCTGAGGGGAAGGGAGGCCTTGAAGAAAAACTTATACGTACTTTAAGGGGAGTGGGTTATCTGTTCTTCAGCCCAGACCCAGAGAGTCAGTCTGAGCTCCAGGGAGAGGACTGTAAGTAAAGCCCAAAGGACCATGAGAGGAGGGACTTAGGAAAACTCTTTCACTTGCTTGCTATTAACAATTTCAATAGTAACAGAACTTAATGGAGGATCCCTGAGTCAATACCACACCTAGTTGTTGAGAATTCAATGGTAAACAAGATAAATGTGGTCCAAGTCGTTATAAAGGTTAAAGTCTCATGGAAGAGAAAGACAAAAAACAAGCGAATAGCTAAAGAAAGGCCAAAGAAATTGCAGTTCTTCAAAGTCTACAAGTGCTGTGTAGGAAATAGAGAATAACAGAGTGAAGCAGGGCGAGTCCCCACTGACAGGCCCAGGGAAGGCCTTTCTGCCAGAGGTGATATAGCAGAGGGGAGGGGGTGACCATGCACACAGTTGGAGAGGAGGAGCGAGAGCATTCTGGGCGAGAGAAAACCTTGAGGGGGGAAAGATGTGTTTGAGGAAGTGAAAGCAGACCAGGCTGATCAGATGCATGAAGCGCTTGCTGTGGACTGACACTGTTCTTAGCACTTTACATGTAGGATGTCACTTTACTTCTCACAACAATCCAAGGAGATGTGTAGCTTTGCAGGTGAGGGAACTGAACCACAGGGAAGGTAAGCAGCTGGCCCAAAGCTACACAGTACACATGGTGGGCAGTGGACCTGGAATTCTGACCCAGGCTTCTCGGGGTAAGCAGTGAACCTTGGATTCACCTCGCATACTATCCCGGTTGGATACTATACCTCGCATACTATCCCGGCTTCCTGTACAGAGGTGCTTGGAGTTGGTCCCAGAAGGCCCTGTAGGCCAGGGCAAAAATCTTAGGCTTTATTCTGAGTATAATTGGAGGGCACTGAAGGATTTTAAGCCCAGAAAGGTGTGATCCATTTAATGTTTTTACAAGTTCCCTCTTGCTGCTGTGTTCAGAATGGGTTGGAAGGGCAAGAGTGGAAGGCGGACATCAGGAGGCTCTGGTAGAGGCCCACATAAGAGGCGATGGGGGTTGATATTTAACTGACAGGAAGTCTGCTGAGATGGAGAGAAGGGGAGGACTCAAGGGATATCTTGTAGGTAAAATTGACAGATGTTTCTCATGTATTAGGTGTGGAAGGTGAGAGAAAGGGTCTAATCAGAGATGTTTCCTTGGGGCGTGAGCAAACCTTCATCAGGCCCAGGTGATAGAGGGTGACAGTGTTCTGCGTGGAACATCCCAATGTGGCGTTAGTGCCAGGAGCACTGAGGAATCCAGGGCTGCTGATGCCTTACAGAGTGCTTAGTCGTGGCTCCCTGGGTAAGGAAGCTCACTTCTCCTGGACGACACTGGAGACAAGGTCCATGGCTAGGAACTGTCCTCAAGTGGGGGACCTCAGCAGAGAGGAGAGGGTACCACAGAGGAGGGTCTGTGAATGAGAACGCTCAAGGAATCACTGAAATAGCCAGCAGTCATGAGGTGTTAACATGGTCTCATATGTACTGAAATAGGTATTTATGATATACTTACAGCTATGGCCACTTTTCACTGCTGGGAGCTGCTCAGAAGGGTGGAAATTCAGAATGAAGAAGGGTCATAGAGTCAGGAAAAGTGCTAGGCTTCCAAGTGGCTGCACTTTGTATTGAGGCACATGTAATCAGCTCCCCCACCCCCACTCCTCATCACCCTGACTTTATCTAGAGGAGAGAAGCGTGCAGTATACACGTCCCCATTCTCTCATTTTTTCCTGAGATGGGCCCAATAAATGAGAGGGAGTGGCCTGAGGCCTACTGGGTATACATCTCTGGAACTGGCATCCGGGAGTTACAAGTAGGCAGAGAGGTGATTTCATTTTCTGTGATAACTTCCCACAGTAAGTAGGTGGGAGGGCACAGTGATTGATGAGCTAAATTAGATGGAAAGTGGCTCAAATCAGATTCTAGGTGATTGCTCCTGCCTCTCGACTCACTGCACTTATTCTCTATTCCACTCATTTAGCAAATGATCACGGGCTTTCTTGTGACATTTCTCATATTGTTGCTTCACTATTTACCCTTTTGCATTTTTCTCTCTTCTTTCTTCAGCTGGATCAGTTATTCCTTAGGGACAGAAATGATGTCTCATTTATTTTTGTATCCTTCTTATGCCTTATACAGAGTAAATGCCCAATGATTCTATGTTGTTTGACTGATAGTTGCTGCTTGAAATGGGATGTTTTTAAAAAATGTTGCTGAATTTATCTTGCTTTAGAAGAGTGGAAAGTAGGGTAAGGACCACACTCATTGTATTTTAGTTTAAAATATGCACCCTTTGAGTAAATTAATTTAAGATAACCTTATTCTTCTGGTCAGCATAGCTCAGCCACGGAAGTGATCTACCTTTTTTAACAGTGAAACTTTGTTTGTCTAAACAGGATATGAGGTTGAATCATATGAAATTGCCAATATTTGAGCTACAAATATGACAATATCATACGAATCAATCTAATAAGATGGATGAGCCCATAATATAATTCACTCCTCTGATTCAGTCTTAGATGGAAATGAGATCATGGGAAGCAGGTCCCACTTCTAGTGTAACAGTTTGGAGGAGAGAGGCCAGCGAGGAGTAGGTCCTGAGACAGAGGAGGTGATGGCAGGGGCAGGAGTCCCTGGATGTTCAATGCGTTGAATGGCATGCATTGGTACTTCTGTGGCTGGCATATCCTTCTTGTTCTGATGGCGCCCCATGACTCTTTAGTGTCAACTAAACAGAATTCATGACAAGGGACCAGATGGGTCAAGGCATGGTCTGTAAGAGTTATAATACTCATTTACTGCCAGCCTTATCTGTCCTGGAGAACTGCCAGAGGTAGTCAGGGGAGGCAGGGAGTGGCAGCTAATGCCACTTGTTCACAATTTCCTTCTTTGTTTCTCCTATACTCCATAAAATAGCTCCATCTCCTTTTCCCTCTTTATTAGACCCTGAGTTTTGAGTGCTTGGTTTAATCTGCTGATGTGGAAGGGTTAGGGAACGCTTGCATTAGCTGTTTTCCCTTTCATTCTTCTGGTTAACTCAGAGGTATCTTCTAGATTCCCCTAGAGAAACTCAGATTCACCAACTGGACAACATGGGAATAAAGGGGCACCTTTGCCTTATTTACTGTGGGAGCAAAGAAGAACCTGGCTTCAGGTTGGAGGAGAGAGACTGGAAGGGGCAGCCTGAGAACAAGGAAGATCTGTCATTGGAAACAGGAGCCAGAGAAGTCCAGAAGAGCAAGTCTGGGAACTGAATTAATTGGGGGAAGAAAACCATCAATTGTATTTTTACCATTAGATAGAGCAAGAAATATTTTTTAAAACCTGGTCTGCTCTAGATTCTGTCATTCAAAAGCATCATCAGACAGTAGCTTTCTGAAGTCGAAAAGTATTGGAAATGGGAAGAGATGCTTGGCTTAATTTGTTTAGAATTCTACACAACCCACAGTTGCAGATCTAAGAAAGAGCCAAAGTCATAGTATTAAGAAAAATTAAGGTGTATTTAGACATTATAGCACCTACCTCCCTTTTTATAACCTGTAGATAGAATTGTTGTGTTTTAGACTCTTTATTTGTTCATTCTATAAATGAACCTACCAGGTTATGCACATGATCTCATTTGCTCCTGGTAACAGCCTGGAGAGTTAGGAACATGGCATGCGCAGTTCATAGATGGAGAAAATGAACCTAGAAGGGTTCAAAAAACTTGCCTACGATGACAGAGATTACATATAAGTTGTAGAGTTGGGATTCCAATCTGAGATTGTCTGATTCTAGAGACAGTGCTTTGTGCTTTGTCTACTATGCCATGCTTTTTTCTCTTTACTGGAGGCATCTTTACAAAGGAGAAAGAGGCAGGTGAAATCCCTGTAAAGAAAAGGCACATGGCCGATTGTTGTCCAGGTATTAACTGAAAAGACATCTGCTGACAACAGGGATCATACTTTTTTGTCTCTCTCTTCCTTTAACACCCCTCACCCCCCCTTCTCTTTCCAGATTTTTTCACTTGCCTATGTGGCAATGAAGTAAGAAAAGAATGGAAGAACGAAAAAATTAAGGATTGAGAATTTCTGACAAGGTTTTTTTGTGCCAGCATCATGCCTCTTTCCAAAATTGTGCTAAGCAGCATGGCTAACAATGGCTCCCCTAATGGAGGCTGCCAGACCCGACTGTTCAGCACACCCTTTCGGAATTATTATAGCACCTACAATTATTTTGGAAGCTGAGCACATTTGCTTGCTCATTCAATCCAGACAACAGCTCTGTAGGTTTTATTTCTATTTCATATGCACCCATACTCTCAAGCGTCTTAAGGGTGGTTGAGCATAAGTATGATAAATTCAAACCTTTAAAGACAAATTTGAGAAAACCGCCATTTGACTGAACCCCACAGTTTAGAGTGGCCCATTTTGGTCAGAGTGTTGAACGAGTCACACTGTAACATTTGCTGCTTTTCACCACCCAGATTTGTTCTTAGCTGTGAGAATTATGTTATTTGCTTCTGCTTTCAGCAGTAGTGGAAATGGGCTTACACGATTTTGTCTCTCATTTTTTTTTTCTGTGTGATCAGGAATGATTTGTGAAGCAGAAAGAAGACAAAAAATTTCATAAGCTGAATCTACACTGTGGTCTCAACAGCAATTTAACAAATGTGACATGGGAGTTAATGGGAAACCCATACACCCATCATCAGACTGTTATGTTGACAATGAACAACACGTCCAATTTCTTCCCTGCAGGGCTTACTTTCAAACATACCAACATGTAAATTCTTAGGCAAGAGCTAGGAAAGGAAATCCTTTAAAGAAATTCATTTACATTTAAAGTCCCTTTTTAAAAATGGGAAAAAAAGAGACATTCAGAGCACTGGAATATTCAGTAAGTAGTGGATCTGTCAAAGAAAATTTCCTTCTCCACACCTGCCTCCAGTGTAAAAGAAGATATTGGGGAAGGGAAAAATCATGAGGTTTGAGCTTTAAGGAAATCTGGAGAGCCAAATGATATTATATACACAGCTGTGCAATGAGAAGTATTTTGTTTTACATGTCAGATTTTTCATTCATCAAATCATTGTCCTCCTCTAGGGTCCATTAAGAAAACATTTTCTTTACAGAAACAGTAATGAAACAGCAGTTGATACCACAAGGTAAAACAGAACAAATAACGGGACTACTTTGTTAATATCACACTGTTACCCCATTGCATGATGTTTAACTGTCTTTTATAGAGACACAAGGTTAAAAAAAAATGGTGTCTTTGGATTCATATTTGAGGTGGTGAACTTGCATTGGGTTGTTTCAAAATATGTTCAGAGAGACATCATTCTGAATGAAGCATCTCCCTTCAAATGCTGTATGAAAATATTTGGTGAAGTTAATAAACAGTCTAAGAATTTCCACTATGTAGACAGAGTTGATATGATTTCATTTCAGAAATGTCCTAATCAGAAATTAGCGTTGGTAATGATTTGAAAATGTGTAATTCTTTCAGCTAAAGATGTATATGTTCCAGTTATGCCAAATTATATGCTTTTTATCAAGTTGTAAGTTTTTGGTGGCTTGGGAAAACAGTTTAGAGATTTGTGATTAGCATTTATTTTTAGTGAAATGCAACAGAATAGAAAATATCAGAGTTCATTTAGTATGGTAAGGGTTTATATTTTTACGTATATGTATAAATGGTCATGTTACATATAAATAGATCTAGATACTTTTTAGTGTGGGTCATAGTTAAAAGTTTGAAAACCACTGCCTTGATAAATTTTGGCATGGTCAAAATATGGTATCGGCCATCATGATATACTAAAAATTGTACTTTAAATAACCAACAAACTTGTCATTTTTCTTTTGACTTCTCATTTAATTGGGGGTTTTGAAATGACTATACTTCTTTTGAAATCTTTCTTTCTTTAGTCTGTTCTTCCTGGAGACAGTGATTGGTTATGAATGAGGAAAATAAAGCCACACTTCAAAGTACAGCTTATATTGTCAGGGCATATTTTTAGGGAAGGGAGTATTTCATATATTTTTTAAAATTAATTCTGACATGTGCCTGCCTCATGACTTTTCAGTTACCATGATTCACCTTAATTTTACCTCGGTATTGCTGTTTGACATTAGATGCCTCTCCAGAGAGGAAGAAAATCATTCAGAAATTAGGTGCATAAAGGTTATTAAACTAATATTTAAAATTCTGGTCCTGTACATTTTACTTTACTCCTAATTAAATGCCATGAGTAGAAATGTATGATCCTCAGTGTGTGCACATGCTTGAATCTGTGTCCACTTGAAGGACAAAAAAGATGATGAGAAATTCTTATTTTATTTGCAGTCTTTATCCTAGGAATATTACTTAGAGGTACCAACAGCAACCATTGTATTAGGCCAAAGCTGAAGACAGAATTTTAAAAAGACAAAACACAGAAAGATTTCCTCCTTTCTTGCAACCTTTTATAACTTGCTCCATCCCCAAATAATTAAGCATCTATGAGGAACAAGTTAAAATGCCAATAATAATCTAACTTTGGAACTTCAAAACTGGAGCTATGTTATTTAATATAAACTTCAGGTCTTATGTTTTGGTCATCATGTAAATAGAGGTGGGAAACTAAAACATCATCAGTGGAGTGGAATGAATTTTACTCCATACATAGAAGTTATTCCTAATGCTACTGCATCATTTCAATTAGCAGCTAGAGTTTTGTTCTTAAACTTGAAGGTTAATTACTCTCGTTGACAGACTTGATTGCTACTACACACTTTTTTGATGTAGCTGTGTTAATAAGGACTCTTGGTTGTAGGTCTGAAATCCAGTCTTATTAAACTGGCTTAAGCAATAAAGAGCATTTATTGACTCATGTAATTGAAAAGTTTTAGGTAGTTTTGGCTTCACTCTTACACAAGCCTCCTTTGTGTGGTGACCATAACATTGAACCTGCTACTCTACCAGTTTACCAACCCAGCAGAGTTTCTCTTTTCAGTAGTTTTTATAAAATCCAAGTACTGAGTCCCATTGGAATGACTTGGATCACATTCTTATTACCGAACCAATAATTGTGGCCAATGGGATGGAACAGTGATTGGCCAGGCCTGTGTCACATTCCTATATCTATATTCCAAAGGTATGAGGAGGAGAAAATTCTTCAAAGGAAAAAAGTGGTGGTTATTACAAAGGTAAACTTTTATGTATATTTTGGGCAAGCAAAAACAGATGCTACTACAGAGGTTTTATTTTAACTATTTTAAAAACTTTGATTTTGTTAATTTAAAAAAATAGTGAAATTATCTCTATCTATCTGCCTGAGATATCCATTTAACAAATATGTATTGAGCCAGGCGTAGACATTCCCTTTAACTTATCTGAGCACATGAATTGTGTGCATGATTTTGAGCAAGTGTCTGTAATATTTTATTAAATGATTTTCATCACTCTAGGTAATAAACAAGTGATTTGACTTCACAGAGTACAGGTGCTATTTTTAATACTTAGTGCTCTCTGGAGGGCTTCCAAATAATAATAGCATCTTTAAAAGCTTTGGATTCCCCAAGGAGCAATAAAATTGTGCTGAATATTGTCTGTGATAAATAACACATCTCCCTTCTCTTCTCTTCCATATTCCTACTTGAGAAAGATCCATATTTTCTGACATTATCTGAGGGTTGACTGCCTAATGAAGGTCAATACTTCTTCGCTTTCCACTGCTCCATGTTTCTTTGTGATCACATTGAAATGAGAATATGTCTGAGTCTTAAAAATATTAAAAAATCAGAAAAAATAAAGGCATGAATATATCAACAATAAATGTGACTTAAATTTTTATTTTTTAGGGCCGGCCCAGTGGCGCACTGTATAGTGCGCCACTTGGGAAGCGCGGCGGGGCGCGCCCGAGGGTTCGTATCCCACATACAGACCGGTTCCCGCTCACTGGCTGAGCGAGGCGCGGGAGCAACACCGAGGGGTGC
>NW_007733131.1:4260-44232 GCF_000696425.1 Galeopterus variegatus | reverse complement strand
TTGCGATCCCGTTGCCGGTCCCCGGTCCGGTACGGGGGCGACACTGAGGGTTGTGATCCGTTGCCGGACACGGAAAAAAAAAAAAAAAAAAAAAAAAAAAAAAAAAAAAAAAAAATTTTATTTTTTAAGATGGAAATAATTAGTTTTTTCCTGAGCATTGAAGTTCAGGGCTACCAAGACAACCAGGAATTGAGTAATGAAGATCCCACAGAAAAAGAGCCATAGAGAATTGAGTTCAACATGTTTCATGGAATTTTCCCTTGAGGCCTTGTTGTACACTCCTAGGGAGAGAAAACAATACATAAAGCTGAAAACATCTGATAAGAGAATGAAAGGCAAAGCAAAGATTTTGGCTGTCTCATAGTGTCTCACAAAGTTCAGGGCTTCTAAGGAGATAGGACCCTTGTAAATACCCAAGGTTCTTAATTGAGGCCCCTAAAGAACTATGTGCTAGGATAAGGACAAACTGGAAATAGAACAGCCTCAACTGGATCAAAATGATCTTCCTATTCTCTATGTGCTTGCCAGAAGGAAATCAAACATATTTGGAGAAAGATAACATGATTCAAAACATGCACAATTTCCATAAACAATGTATCTGTCATACTCTAAAAAGTAGTAGGCATGTGAGGAAACAGGAACAAATGACCAAAAATCAAGAGAGAAAAACAGCTAAAAGTAATAGATGCAAAAGTAATTTATGTACTGGAGTTATAAGACACAGACTTTCAAATAACTGGTTAGTATGTTCAAGAAAGGACAGAGTATTTCTCCAGAGATCTAGAATGTGTAAAGGAAACCAAATGGATAACTTGAAATTTAAAATGACAGTAACTGAAACTAAGATCTCAATTGATGGGTTTAACAGCAGATTAGACACATCAGAAGAGAAGATTGGTGACATGGAATGTAGGTCAGTAGATAATACCCAAATTAAAGCACAGAGTGGAATGGAGAATATAATAATAAAGAACATTTCATAAGAGACATATGGGATAGTGTAAAGGTCTGGAGTTGGTAATTGGAGGCCTAGGGGGAGATTAGAAAGCAAAGGGGACAGAAGCAATATTTGAAGAGATTCTGGTCAAAAATATTTTTAAATGGATTAATGACATCAAGCCACAGATTCAAGATACTGTTTCAGCAAAGAATATCAAATAAAATATGGAATTGTAGTAAAACAGCTTAAAAAACAGAGAAAAATAAAAGAATCTTAAAAGCACTCAAAGGAAAAAAGACATTTTTAAAGGAACACCAATTAGGCTTACAGCTAGTTTTTAAACAGAAACAATGGAAGCTAGAAAACAATGGAATGATAATATAATCAGCCCTCCCTATCTGTGAGTTCTGCATTCAAGGGTTCATCCAATCACAGATCAAAAATTATGGGGAGGAAAATATAAAAAAAAACAAAACAAAACTACAACAATGAAAAATAATACAAATAAAAATACAGTATAGCAGCTATTTGCATAGCATTTACATTGTATTAGCAATTATAAGTAATCTAGAGATGATTTAAAGTATACAGGAGGATATGCATAGGTTATATGCAAATACTATGCCATTTTATATATGGTTCTTGGGAATCCATAGATTTTGGTATCCACAGGGGGTTCTGGAACCAATCTCCTTTGGAAACTAAGGGATGATTGTATTTAAAGTGCCAGAAGAAATCAATTGCCAATATAGAATTTTATACCCAGTAAACATATCCTTAAAAATAGGTATTTTTAATTTGTTTTACTTTTTTTTTCTTTTATTAGCATCTTCATTATTACAAGTCATAATTATTCTTTATGCCCCTTACCCAACTAATCATTCCCCAGTCCCTTTCTCTACCCTCCCATCTCTGGTATCCTTAGGTTTGTTCTCTCCTTCTGAAAATTAAACATATTACTGTGGTTCATTCATTCTTCCTTTCTTTCTCTCTCTCTTTCATTCTTTTGTTCTTTCATTCTATGTATCTATCTATCTTTCTTTCCTTCTTTCTTAGCACCAGTTATGAGTGAAGACATGAGCTTTTCTCTTTCTGTGTCTGGCTTATTTCACTTAACATAATTTTCTCCAGGCTCATCCATGTTGCTGCAATGACAGAATTTCATTCTTTATAAAAAGATATTTTTTGAAAAACTGAAACTAAGGGAATTAATTACCAGCATATCTACATTGAAACTATGAAAGGGAGCTCTTCAGCCAGAGGAAATGGTCCTAGATGGAATCATGAAAATGGAGGAAGGCACAAAGAACATAGAAACATATAAATATATGAATACTTATAAACGAATGCAGATTGTTTAAAACAATTGAATTAATGTCTAGTGGATTAACTCCCTGTTACCGAAGATGGAATTTAAGCATTGATTAGGCTAGTAACTGCAATGGATGGAAACATATCAAATACTTTAAATCCATGAGTTTGAAATGTTAAGAATAATAATTTGGTTACCATGGGAGGATGTTGGTGAACCAATTTATTATTTTGAAAAATGGTGGTGTGTGTGTGTGTGTGTGTGTGTGTGTGTGTGTGCCATTTTTCAAAATAATATATGGTATATATATATATATATAAAGAATCAAGCATTTTTCCTGCACATCTTATACCACTGAGTAGGTTGACATAGATGGGGGCAGTTTTCTCTTAATAATAGCATTCCAGCTAATAAATGAAAAAAACAAAAACAATATTCTATTTTTTTAATCCTACTGAATTAATGGATCCAGGCATTGAACATTAATGGCTGTGAATATTACAAAAATACAGCCAGACATGGTAAGCTTCTTGAGGAAGGAACATACACCAGTAACCATGAGGTAGTCTTATCAAAAACAAAGTAAAACAAAATGATCCTGAATATGATCAAGTCTCAACATCTCAATACCAACAAACAGAAATTACAAATAGGAAGCATCTTATTTAATATACTACTGTGGAAAAAAATGAGATAGTGGGAAACATCAGTTCCAACAAGCCATTTTCTCCGATGAATAAATAGCAAGGAAAAAGAAGATTGAGGACAATTGATAGGTTAAATGAACCTTAACAGACACATCAACCAATCACAGTGTGCAGAATTTATTTGGATTTTGATTTAAAAACACCTGTAAAAGTGTTGTGACATTTGAGACATTTGGACATTTGAATATTTATGGAGTATTTGATGGTGTTCTGGCATTATTGTTTTTTTTGTGGGTGTGCTTGATAATGATATTATAGTTATGTGTTTTAAAGAGCATACTCATCTTTTAGAGATGTATAATGAAATAGTTACAAGAAATATGATATTTGGGATTTGTTTTAAAATTATATGGTTGAAGGAAAAGTGGATGGGGATAGAGACGGAACAAGATTGGCCATGAGCTAATAATCAGTAAGGCATGATAGATAAGGAGTTTTTATTACATTATGAAGTCTATTTTTGCATATATCGGAAATTCTTCATAACAAAAATCTAGAAAAATAAAATGCATATAGAATTACAATAAAAGGCAACAATAATATATAGAGTGGGAACGGAGTAAGTGAAGTTAAAATGATGTCAAATTCTTATCCAGAGAAGGTAAAAGTATCAATTATGGTAGATTCTAGTAAGTCGAAAGTATACATTTTAGTTTCTAGGGTAACCACTTAAGAATGTATAACTAACAAGCTGATAGCAGGGAAATTGGATAATAAAAAATATATTTGATTAATTAAAGACAAAAGGAAAATTAAGGAACAAAGAATTGTGGGACAAATAAAGAACACATTAAGATGGTGACTTGAACACGAATATAACAGCAATTACATTAATGTGAAAGGATGAAATACTTTGATTTAAAAACAAAGATTGTCAGACCAAATTATAAAAACAAGATAACTATGAGCTAACTACGTGAGTCACAATCTAAATATTAAGCTGTAGTGAATTGAATTATGTCCCCCCAAAACTCCGTGAATTATGATGCTTGAATTGTATTCCCCAAGTTTTATGTATTAGAAAGTTATCCCCCACTGTGACTGTCAACAGGGTGGGAACTCCTATTATGGTAATTGTAAGGCAGGGCCTTGAAGAGGTGATTGGGTTGTAGGACCATGCAGTAATGAATGGATTAAAAATGGTGGTGAGGGGCATGGTTCTGAGGGCTTTAAAAGAAGAGGAGAGTCTATCTTTCTCTCTCTCTGCTCTCTCTGCTTCCACCATCTTGCAATGTGAGACTTGACCCCTGGGTCACTGTTGCCACCAGCAGATAGACTTTGGACTTCCCAGCCTCAGAAAGTAATAAATTTTGTTTTTCTTTATAAAATACCCAGTTCCATATATTTTGTTATAAGCAACACAAGTGGACTAATACATAAGCCATATAAAGATTAAAAGTAAAAGTATATAAAAAAGAAATCCCATGCAAACACTAACCAGTAGAAGCAAATGTAGCTATGTGTATACATATAAATAGTATGGTCTCAAAATATTAAAATGTAAATAACTAACAGCACTAAAAGGAGAAAGATACAAATCTTCAGCCTTAGTTGAGATTTTACCATACCTCTTCCAGTAATTAATAAAGAACAAACTTGCATTGAACAAACTTGATGTAATTATAATATATGGAACACTGCACCCACCAACTGAAGAATGTACTTTTTTTTAATATTTAGCAAATCAATCATATGCTTAGACATAAACACTTCTCAACAAATTTCAAAGGCTTGTGAAACCATAGAGGTCCCCCCCCCCCCATCATAGTAGTATTAAGGTAGAAATCGGTAACAAAATGATAATGAGAGGATTCCAGTATTTGGAAATTAGATAATACTCTTTCCCCCATGTGTCAAAGAATATAATCACAGTGAAAATTAGAGATTTTTAAAGTGATAATGAAATGTAATTGTCAAGCTGTAACTAAAGTAGTACTTACAGGGATTTTTTTAGCTTTAAATTCTTAGGAAAGAAGAAAGGCTGAAAATCAGTGATCTGAACATCAGTATCAAGGATCTAAAAAAGAAACAATGGGATAAATTCATAGAAAGTAAAAGAAAATAAAGAGAAGAGCAGAAATCAATGAAATAAAAAACAATAAAAGGTAAATAGAGCCAGAAGTTGGTTAAATAGAAAATAATAAAAAATAAATACAGTCAGAAGTTGGTTCTTTGAAAGGGCTAATAAAATTGACAAATCTCTGGTAAGAATAATTAATAAAAAAGATAAGGCACAAATTGCAAGTTATCAGAAATGAAAAAATGATAGTACTAAAAAAAGATAAGAAGATATTACCAAGATAATAAAGAAGATATACCAAAATTTTATGCCACGAACTTTGAAAATTTAAATGAAATAGTTAAATTCCTTAAAAACACAAGTAAGATTGATATAATACATTTTAGGAAATCTGAATTACTCTGCATCTATTAAAGAACTTCATAGTTATAAATCGTCTCACAAAGAAAACACCACTAAAATTTACCAGCAAATTCTTCCAAACATTTAAGGAGGAAGCAATACTAATCATATGTAAACTCACATTATTAGGCCAGCACAACCTTGATCCCAAAGATAAGAGGAATATTAAAAGAAAGGAAATTCAAAAAGTCGGATTTTCTCATGAAGATAGATGGAAAAACCCAGACCAAAACATTAATAAATCTAATCCAGTGATATATATGAAAAGGATAATATATCATTATAACGTTAGATCTATTCCAGGAATGCAAGTTGATTATATGGAAATCAGTCAGTGCAATTTACCACGTTAATAGAGTAAAAATAAAAAGCCCTATCATCTCAACGGGTGAGGGAAAAAATTCATAAAATTTAGCTTTCATTCATGATAAACTTTAACAATTCATTCATGATAAAAACTCAGTGAAATGGGAATAGAGCACAACTTCCTTAACCAGATAAAGATATTTATAAAAAAACTACAGAAAACTCTATACTTAATTTCGAAATATCAACAGCTTTCTTGTTGAGATCATGAATAAATATATCTATTATTATTTACTTTTATTCACTATTGTATTGTAGACCCTAGCCAGTTCAATATAATCTGTGACAAGCAAGAATCTGTATTTTTTTTTTTTTTGTCTTTTGTCTTTTTTCCGTGTCCGGCAACGGATCGCAACCCTCAGTGTTGCCCCCGTACCGGACCGGGGACCGGCAACGGGATCGCAAGCCTTGGTGTTGCTCCCGCTCCTCACTCAGCCAGTGAGCGGGAGCCGGTCTGTATGTGGGATCCGAACCCTCGGACGGGAGCGCCGCCGCGCTTCCCAAGCGGCGCACTATCCAGTGCGCCACCGGGCCGGCCCAAGAATCTGTATTTTTAACAAGCTACAAAGTGGTTCTTATGCTCACTAGTTTGGGGATCCTCATGCATATGTGGTCTAAGATGCGGTATACCTCTTACCTTTAAGTGGCCATGGTCCAAAAGTTGGAAGGTGTGAAGAAAAGTTCATTTCCACTCTGGATTGGACTGCCATTCTGGCAACATCCTGGATCAGGTTGGATGTGGATTTTTTTACTTTTCTTTAAAAATTATTTCTTTTTACAAATAAGGCATTCTCTAGATCTCTTACTAATATTTTTTAATCGATCAGAATCAAATTGTTTCCCATGCATATTATAACAACTTACTTCCCTATCATTGCATTTAAAATGGTAATGGAGGTTTAATGTGTTTAATTTTCTTTTGTGTAGGTGGTATTCAGATACAGCTGAGCCCTTTTACATTGCCAGTGGTTAATGTGTAGATATATACCATGTGACAGTCTGATTGTGGACTTAGAAAAATAGTTATATATAATGAAAATCTAGTAGAATGCATTTAATTTCCATGATAAATGTTGCTCCTCACTATCTTTGCATTATCAAACAGTGACATTATTTTATTGGTCTTGTTTTTTATATCTGCTCTTTTTTCTTATATTTTTGTTATAAAATAATGCCTACTCCTAATATTCAAACAATGCATAAATCCCCTATACTTGTCCTCCAAAATCATTACTCTGCAGTAATCACTGTGAACATTTTCCCCATCCTTTTCATTTATGCATTTATATGTACTTTTCTATATTGTTTTCAAAGACTCATCAACTTGCTATCTAATCTTACAAAATTCAAGAGTATATATTGAAACCACGGTTTGTCCTTCCTGTCACATTTGACAAATAAGCAGTCAATACATCAAACTCTTAGGTATTTGTAATGCTTATTATTTTACCATGTTCTGTTTGTTTGTTAAAGGGATTAAGCAACACTTTGGGGAGAGAATGATTACCACCAATATGCTATAACAGCACTGTCCCTTTTGTTCCCTGAGCAGTGTTCATACATATTCCCACAAATAAATTTATGTTCTGCTCTTGAGTGAATTATTGCCAGGAACGAGAAGTGCACATACCAGTGCTGATGGAAAGTGGGTGAGGAGGTGAGCAAAGCAATTTACAATGTAAGAGTAACAATAAAGCCAAGAGTAACAATAGTGCATTTTTTTTAGAAAGACACTATGTATATTTAACATAAAACATATTTTGAAGTCTTTGATTCCTCTGTTCCATAAGCCATAAACATTCCGTAAATATCCTGATACTGACCATTGTGGAATATAATTAAGAATCATGACAGTTTTTGAAATAGAAGTATAAAATCTACTGAGATAAATCTCCTAGTCTATAGTAAGGAAAAAACATCTGCTGATTGGGGAGTACAATTTATAGACCAAATGAAATAGTGCAGCTCAGGACTTGACGTGTAAAATCTCCTTATCCAGTTCATTACCAATTCCTAAATATCTCTCAGGTTTGTCATGTTTTACCATTTCTACTGTTCCCATAGTTGTGTAAACTATTATCATTATTGCAATAGCCTCTTGACTGAGCCCCTTGCATCCACTCGTGTCCCCTCCCAGTTCATTTTTCACACTGTAGCTTGAGGGACATTTTCAAAATGCTACTTAGATCATGCCACTGTAGTGGTAGAAACTATTAATTCCACCATTCAAATACCTAACATGGCTCTTGTCTTCCTCTCTTGATTCTTTTCACATCTTACTCCACTAGCTTCAGAACTCCAGCTCCATTGCCCTTTCTCTTATTCGAAGTCACTGTCTTCCCACCTGCCACAGGGCCTTGCGCATTGCTGTTCCCTCAGCCCCATGGAACTTTATTTCATCCCTACTGATTTTATTCCCTCTCTTTAGATTTCCACTCAAATGTTTTCTCTTCTCCAGACTAAGTTAGGCCCCCTTTTTATAGTCTCTTCTTGGCACCTGCCACTGATGTGCGTTGCTATTTCATCACTGTCTGTCTCCCCAGCAAGAGAGTCAGCTCTTTGAGTTCAGAAACCATTTATGTTTATGCCCACTTACCAGCTCAGCTTGGCATATGCTCTTTGTTGAAAGCACAAAAGAATGTGTGTAAATTTGTAAGTGGGATAGGAGGTAAGGTTATTGCAGCTGAACATGCTATGATCTGTGACTAATTATAGGAAATAACTTCAAAGGGAAGTCAATGACAGAAGTTCTGATGAAACTTAAATTAAATGATTGATTTTTCTGATTAAGATACTGAAGCTCAGAGGGGTTAAGAAACTCCCACATGGGAACACAGCTACTGAGCGACAGAGCTAAAATTTCAACCTAGATTTGTCTGATAGCACCACTGCTCTCCAGAGTGGTTACATGTATAAAGCCTTTATGTAGCCAAATAAGCATGACGAACACTACATACTCTATCCCCCCTCCTGAAAATCCATGAGAACCATTATGAATATTAAAGACTGACAATTCCTAGAGTAATCTATTTAACTTAATGTAACATTGTTGCTTTGCCTCTCATGGATTTGTCACCCATTTTCCTCTGGGTGACAGAGCTGCCAAAGATTACTCAAAGCCCATCTCTTCTGAGCAGTGAGAAGCCGCAAAAAGGGGTTAATCTCCCGGAACCCTCAAGAGTGAGGCATTCTTTCCATTTTGGAAATTAACCACGAATTGGGGTTCTCTTCCTGCATTTATTCTCCAGACCAGGAAGTTACAGGAAGAGAACATAGGTGGGGTTATTTCTAAGTACAGTTTAACAAGTTTAACAATAGAAGCTGGTAACATTCAGTAAGACAAGCAAGGTGACATTCTGTAATGCAATTAAGTCGATCCACTAACAAAAGCTTGATTTTAGCAAATGTTCTCCTCTTATAGCAATTTCCCAGTATCTTTATATATCAATCAGTAACCTGTCTGTCTTTGAGCCAGCAACCTTGCTGTGTTACAATTCTTTATCTTACAACAGAGACTGTAGCCTGGGGAAAATTTCCTATCCTTTGCAAGGTCAATATTTGAAACTGCAAGGCTTTGGAAAACTAGGCCCTGTGAAGTACATTTGCTTTATGCATACTCTACGTAACATGATATCCCTTTCATTTGATTATATCCATGAATGGAATTCATCTTGGCAAATGATGCTGTACTTTTCTTCATTCATTTATTTGTCCTTAATTTGCTTTATCTGTCCTTACTACACTGATGTTAATTCCATTGCTAAATAATCCTTTCCAAAGAAGACATTTGCCAAATACTTCCACCCAGCTAGAATGAGAAGACAAGAATCCCCTCTGTTTAAGATAAAACATTGTCTTTTAAAGTTAATTTGTCATATCTTAGGGTCAAGTGTCTGAAGACATGGACCTCATTTACCACCTTTCTGTCTCAGATATACTTATTACCATAAAATTCTGCTCTGTTCTGTCTACATTATTTAGGCTACCAAATTGCACATGATGAAGGGCCACTAGACCTGGAATAGTAGTAAAAATTGGAACATTACAACTATTTTTCATGATAAAAGGGAGGTATTTGGTCAAACTCAGTGTAATTACCAATGATAAAACATACTGGTGTCACCTTCAGTAATTACTGAAGAACAAGACTTAACTATAAATAATACTACATCTATTTCATTTTTAGCTTATTTCATTTAAAAATTAATTCCTGCTAAATAGTTCTTGGTGCTAGGGAAATTTGCCAAGACTCATTTCTTTATAATGGAACATAAGTCTTGCAGGACATGCATATACTGTGCTTCTCCATATTTCTTATAAGTTTAAGTATATGGATTTTATGTCTGGGTAGAGAATTTTGCCATGCCCTGTTGTTCCATACCAGGTATAGTTATATCTATATCAGTATAGGTATATTGAGAAAAATCTATGCAAATCTACAAGCTGACAGAAGGTGTCTTTAAGGACTTTTAACCTCAACATGGCTACATATTCCCCAAAGCCCCACAACTAGGTGATTTTGAGTTTGTTTAGCTGAAGTGTGTGTTGTGTATGAGGGTGTGTGTGTAAGAGTAGTGTGTAATCCGAGCTTTGTTGGAGTGACTCCCTGGTCATGACCCCTTCTGTGAGAACTGTCCTTCCACCCAAAGGTCTGGCACCTATACCTATGTTTGCTCAGTGTGACTCTCTGAAACTGGAATATCCACAATTCATTTCTTGTAGGACACTGATATATGTAGCTTTTGTTTGGGTAAAAGACTTTAAGTATTTTATGGAAAGCTTTAAAAGTTCATACACAGGAATAGGGAGGAATCTAACCTAAATTCAACATTTTTTTCCCTGAATTAACCACTAAAAATTTGAAATAAAATTTACAATGTGTTGGCTACATGTATTTATTCAACCCATAGGCATCAGGGGCAAAAAGGCGGGTGAGACATTATCCCTGCTTTCAAGGACCTCACCTATGTGGCAGAGATAGTTACACATATATAGTACTAGGGTTAGGCTCCATAGCAAGGGGGGCAGGAACACCCAAGGGGGCACATGCCTTACACCAGATTGGAGCCTCAGGCTCCGTTTCCTAGAGAAAGTGACATCTCAGCTGAGACTTCTGTGTCTCACAGTTCTGTGTGGTGAAGAAACTGACACAGGAAGGCCTGTGTCATTCTTAGTTAACGGAAAAAAGAATCTGCAGTTGTTTTGTGATGAATAGTCATTTTATGGCAGCATTTTTGGCTATGGATAGAAAAGAAGATAGTGTTGTCTTTTTCTGGCTCTAGTTTGCTTTTGTCTGATTTCCTTTATTTTTACAGCCTTTTTCTATAAACCTATAGAGAGCCACATGACAATTATCTCTGTCCAGCTTAGTATCTGATCTTGAACAAGATATTTTTAGAAGTTTAGCCGAAGTGTGTTTTGTGTGTGAAGGTGTGTGTGTAAGAACAGTGTGTAATCCAAGCTTTGTTGCAGTGACTCCCCGGTCATGACCCCTTTGGTGAGAACTGTTCTTCCATCCAAAGGGCTGGCAGCTACAGCTATGTTTGCCCAGGGCAACTCTCCGAAACTGAATTATCCACAATTCATTCTTTGTGGGACACTGATAGTAGAGGTTCATGGCCTAATATAGCCCTCAGATGAGTTTTTTAAAAACCAGGAAATTTCACTGAAAATCTGGATTTCTATTATTACATTTGCAAAGCTGAGAGGAAGCTTGGGCTCTGTTTGTTCTGCTCTCCTTTTCTTCCAGCTTCTTGTTTCACACCAGCTTCACACCTTTAATTACCTGCCAGGCCCCTGTAGGTGTTGGAGCTGTAACTCTGTATGTACAGTTGTGCCTGATTAGACCAGGTGTGGACATATCTTAACCTTGATTGTGTTCATCAGATTTTTTTCTCTGGGTATTTTGAAGTTGTGCTTAGGACACTACTTGGTTTAAAATTAAGCCACAAAGAGATACAAATATTTGGTCATGTGGATGCCAAAACAGAGAAAACATCTAAAGGTAGAGGCAATAAGGTGAAAGTTCTAGAAAGAAGTAGAGATACGAGACTCTGTGGCTCCAGAGAGAGAATAAATTTGTCAACTCTGGATCTGAATGGCTTCTCACATCCTAGCTTGGGTTTCTCATGAGGCCTGGCCGTGCTTACTGTCCTTTGTGCTGTGGGATACCTTCAGTTCCTCATCCAGAATCCCCCTTCTACTTGAGCTTCTCAAGTGGGTTTTTTGTTTCTTGTAACTAAATTAATTTTAATTCAGAGGCTTGCATGTGGTTTTTGTGGTATTTTTGTTTGAATGAGGAAATGGAACTTTAGGTTTTCAATAATTTTGGAGGGGGCGGGAGGGTGGCTGGCCAGTATGGGGATCTGAATCCTTGGCCTTGGTGTTATAATACCACACTAACCAACGGAACTAACTGGCCAGCCCTAATTCTTCATGAATATGCTAGTTGAATAAGAACAAAATCTAGCAATCATTATATAGGGTATTCTAGTTGACTGGACTACTCTAGTTGCATTAACAGAAGAAAATCTTGTCGTTGAATAGGGTTTTGACATTTAGAAACCTCTGAATTCATGTCTTTTATAAGTAATTGTATCTGTTCTTGAGTTGACATATTGATATTCTGTTGCAAATAAGTGATTTGGAATAAGCTAGAAAGTTGCCTACTTTTTAATCTTGGTGTTTTAAGAAAAATATTATATAATATTTTGTGTTTATAAAACAATATGCTTGGAGCATAATAAACTTACCACTCATAAACCACTATTCAACTTGGGAACTGTAACATTACCATCTATTCAGGTGTTCCTTCCATCTCATCTCCTGCCTTTTAATTCCAATAGTGACCGTTGTAGTGAATGAGTGGATGTACTGAATGAATTTTCTATTCATCTTTCCCTTTCCTTTTCTCATTTTAAAATAATTTTGTCAAATTTAGAGATATCCCTAAACAATATATATTTTAGTTTTTGAGTATTATGAAAATAGTTTTATGAGAATACTTCAAAAAGCTCATGGAAAGATTTATATTATCTCAATTCTACTTTTCCACAAACTTTCTGAAGTACACTCATATAGCGTATGCTAGCGCTTTCTAAATTCTTCACATCATTGCATACATTGAACTTGAAAATATTGTAGAACAGCCTGTTGTAAATGCTCAGGCCTTGCCACAAGACTCTGGCCACTCCAAGTATTGTTCATCCCCAGAACTAAGGGGATCAGTATGTTAGAATCCTTGTTACCCACTCACTGAGGCACACCACTTTGAAAGCACTGCAGTATCTAGTCTTCTACATGTCCTATTTCCACTTGGCTTTTTGTTTCTAACATATATCCTTGTAGAAGAACGTGGCTGTAGTTTACTCTTTTTCACTGCTGTATAATACTCCTATGTGAATATACAATATTAATCTTATCCTATTTAGGATATCGCTCCTCTTTGCTTTTCATTTACACTAGGGGTCATACCAGCCTACCACGACTTATGGAAAACTGTTCTGTTTGATTTAATGTTTACTAAGGATATGAAGAGGTGATTTTAATTTTTTATTTTAAAAACCTGTTTAGTTTTAGATTGAATCCTGGAGTATATGGCAACCAGAGATAGAACTAATTTGATCACTAAATAAGATACAATCATCTCTATTTAACTATATCATTAGGACAAGTCCATTTACTTGATAGTGTTCACCTAGAGAACTGTTGGAAAAATATTTTGAGTTCATGTCAGATCTCTCTGGTTAAGAATTCAGTGATCAGTTATTGATGTCTGCCTCGGGTGTATGCCTAATGGGAGTAAGGACACAATTGCTACATATTTGCCTTCCCTAACCTGGTGTCTCCATTTGACTCTCCTTCTATGATTATTTTGAAACCATCTTGATCATCAGAATATCATCTAATTTGTATCTACCCCCTTTTGAAAAACCAAATTTGGGCCGGCCCGGTGGCGCACTGGATAGTGCGCCGCTTGGGAAGCGCGGCGGCGCTCCCGCCCGAGGGTTCGGATCCCACATGCAGACCGGTTCCCGCTCACTGGCTGAGCGAGGCGTGGGAGCAACACCGAGGGTTGCGATCCCGTTGCCGGTCCCCGGTCCGGTACGGGGGCAACACTGAGGGTTGCAATCCGTTGCCGGACACGGAAAAAGACAAAAAGACAAAAAGACAAAAAAAAAGAAAAACCAAATTTATAGTTAAATTAAAACGTTAGAAGCAGGCAAGCCTAGGCAGGAGCGAGGGCAGCTGTCCCCTCCGCCTGGAAGCATGCAGGCAGCAGAGCATACCCAGGGGGCCTAGGCAGGAGCTGAGGGCAGTCACCACCTCTGCCCAGAAGAAGGCAAGCAGCAGAGCATGCCTGGGGGCCTAGACGGGAGCCAAGGGCAGCATCCTCCATCCAGAAACAGGCAAGGAGCATGATGAAAACACCACTTCCACACAGGTGGTCCACCACAGCCACCACCAATGGTGCCACAGCAGTAGCCACAGCCACTGTGCAGGTGGCCTGCCAGACATTTGACTGCATTGACACAAGGAATGTCACCAGCAGAGACTGGAAAAAGAAGAGGATGTCTCTCTCCTCAAACCCCTCTCCAGAGTAATAGAAGAAGCAGCTGTTCTACCAGATGCCCAGACATCAATGTAGAGATACTAGAAATATGAAAAGTTGAGAAAATATGATACACAAAGAATACAGTAATTCTGAAATACCAGATACTGTAGAGCAGGAAACCCTTGGAATAACTGAAAAGGAATTCTGAGCAACAATCTTAGGAAACTCATTGAGATATGAGAAGACTCAGACAAGATAATGAGATGAGAAAAAAAATCCAGGATATACAGGAGGAAATTTACAAAGAGATTAATGCCTTAAAAAAAGAATGGAGCAGAACTCATGGAACTGAAAGATTCACTCAATGAAATAAAAAACAGAAGTGAGAACTTAAGCAGCAGGCTAGAACAAGCAGAAGAAAGAATTTCTGACCTCAAAGATAGTCTTCTCAAAATAATCCAGGCAGATGGGCTGGCCCGGTGGCGCACTGCTACAGTGCGCCTCTTGAGAGTGTGACGGTGCTCCCGCCGAGGGTTCGGATCCCACATACAGACCGGTTTCCGCTCACTGGCTGAGCGAGGGGCGGGCGCAGCACCGAGGGTTGCGATCCCGTTGCCGGTCCCGGTCCGGTACGGGTGTGACACTGAGGGTTGCGGTCCGTTGCCAGACACGAAAAAAGACAAAAAAAAAAAAAAAAGAGGAAAAAGATTTAAAGAAAATGGAGAAAATCTAAGAGAGCTGGCAGACAACCTTAAGCACACAAACATCTGAATCATGGGTGTTCCAGAAGGGGAGAAGAAAGGAAAAGGCATGGAAAACCTATTCAGTGAAATAATAATGGAAAACTTCCTAGGTATAGAGAGAGACATGGACATTCGGATCCAGGAGGCTCAAGATCCCCAAACAAATTGAACCCAAATAGATCCTCTCCAAGACACATTATAGTCAAACTGGAAAAGCTCAAAGACAAAGAGAAAATCTTAAAAGGAGCAAGAGAAAAGTGTCAAGTCACCTATAAGGGAACCGCTATCAGACTAACAGCAGACTTCTCAGCAGAAATTCTACAGAGCGGAAGAAAATGGGATGATATATTCAAAATACTAAAAGAAAAAAACTGCCAGCCAAGAATACTGTACCCATCAAGGCTATCCTTCAGAAACAAGAGAGAAATTGTATATTTTCCAGACAAACACAACTGCGGGATTCACCACACAACCAGTGCTGCAAGAAATCCTTAAGGGAGTTCTGAAACAGGAAACCAAAAAATGATAATCACTCATCTTACCAGCTATAGTTCTGTTCAGACTTTCTGTTCATAATTCAGTATTGGTAGGTGACATGTCTCTAGGAATTTAGTCATTTCACTTAGATGATCTAATTTTTTGGTCAACAGTTATCCATAGTATTCTTATATCCTTTTGATTTCTGTAAATATGGTTGTAATGACCCCTCTTTCCTTTCTGATTTTAGTTATTTGAGTCTTTCCTCTTTTTTCTTAGTCTGTCTAGGTAAAGGTTTGTCGATTTTGTGGATCTTGTCGAAGTACCAACTTTTGGTTTCATTGACTATCTCTTTTTTTTTTTTTCTATTTTCTTGTTTTATCTATGCTCTAATTTTTATTACTTACTCTTTTGTGGATCTTGTCGAAGTACCAACTTTTGGTTTCATTGACTATCTCTTTTTTTTTTTTTTCTATTTTCTTGTTTTATCTATGCTCTAATTTTTATTACTTACTTTGCTAGGTCTGGGCTTAGTTTTCTCTTCATTTTCTAGTTCCCTAAGGTGCAAAGGTGATTGTTGACCTGAGATTTTTCTTTTTTATTAATGTATGTATTTACATAAAATAAATTTCCCTTTTAGTAAAAAAAAAAATTATAAAACAATATTTTTTCAGGCATTTTTTCTTGAGGAATATCTGGAGTTTAAATATACCTTTTTATTTTTAGTGCAGTTTTTCATCCTAATTTTTCACTTTATATTATATCTTGAAAACTTGTCTTAAATACTCTTCAAAATTACGATTTTAATAATTGCATTAAATTACATTTTATGGAGGTCCATAATTTATTTAGTCATTCTCATATTGTTGGACATTCAGTTTATTCCCAATTTTTTACATTTATATAACTGCCTTCCACATTTAAAAAAAATTGTTTTCTTTGATTATTTGCTTATGGTTTCAAGAAGTAGGATAATTGGTAGAAAGTGTATGACTATTTTAAAGACTTCTACTTATGAATCCAATTTGTTCTTCAAAAAAGTTTTACCAATTTATACTTGTACTAGAAGATTCTGACCTTGTTTCTCTCATAGCTCCATTATTATACAGGATCATATTTTTTAAGTTTGAGAAATGAAAAATGTCATTTTTCTGTTTTAATATCCATTTCTATGAACATCTTATTAGCCTCATGTGTTTTTTGGGGGTGTGTGACTTGTCTGCTCATGTCCTTCATCAAATTTCTGTTAAGGTTTTTCTAATTCATTTTTAAGAGTTCTTTATGCATTGAAGATGTTAATCTTTGCTTGTTAAATTTGTCCCTTATTAACTTTAAATTAAAAAAAATTAGACACAGGGCCTAGCATATTAGAACTTCTTTGCCCATTTTCTTTATAGTTACTTTCCTTTGGATTCTTTTTACCTCCACATCATTTGCATTTTGTTCTCTTTCTTATATTGGTGCCTTTTTTCAATGCTCCTGATTATATTTTCAATTGAATCAATTCTCTCGTGGACATCTTGTAATTTAGTTTTTATTTCTAATAATATTTAGTCTTTAGTTTATTTCCAGGGTTAAGTCTACTCTGGTTTTAGTCTACTCTGGTTTCATCTCTTTCTGTTTTATTCTGTCTATGTATGTTTTGACATTTTTTATTTGAGTTATATTTCCATATCTGCAGATTCTGTTTTAGTGCATTTTATTTAGGTTCAGGTGTTGTGTTACATTTTTGTTCTATTGCAGATTTTTAGCATGTTTTTTATCAGCTGCAGTATTCATATTTTGATTCTCTTTTTATATTTTCTTCTTACAGAAACATTAAATGCATATTTGTCTACTGGTCTTAAAAAAAAAAGTCAAAGAACATCACATAGTTGTGCGCTTTTCTTTGGTAATTTATTATGGTTTCTAATAACCTTTACTACAGTTGATGTTTTTCTTGCAAGTATCCAAAACATTTCATTCCTTTGGTAAAGCATATTTCACTGTTGTTATTGAGCCCCAAACTAGAAAATAGATAAGATGTCTTTTGGTACTGTCAGTTTCAGGGTTTTGAATTCAAATTTACATAGATCTTATCCTCTGGAATTTAAAACAATTAGAGTAGCAAAACCTCTTTAGACTCTTCAGATTCTATTAAACATTATTTTGAAGACAACATCTTTTCCTGTTCTTCATTTATGCATATTTGGTCAGGAAATGGTTGTAAAAAAAGCTTCATATCTCAATTGAATAATGTGTTCTTAAAAGTAGCTGCCAAGTGTAAATATCATTGATATATATTCATGTGTATGATAGTATATAAATAACCAGGGAAAGCACAGTGAAGGTCAATCAATTATGTATAGGTCAGAATACATTCCATCTGGATTGATTCATTTTAGCAAATGACATCATGTGTCCTTTAGAGTCCATTGTGAAATGTGTCTTGAGTCATTATAGATTGGCTTCTTCCCTGGGTTACCAGGATGGCAGTGGTGAGACTCAATAAATAAATGTATTGAACTCTGTGGGAGCAGATTTACATAATTAGGGTGCAGTGATGAAAGCTTATCATTTTGCAGAAAACCTTTGGGTCCCATTCACCAGTGTCTAGATCTTATCCTTCATTGGTTGATTTTTTTTTAAGAACTTGAAGACAGAAAAGTTGAAACTGAGCCAGATGCTCTTTATATAATGTGGTGGATATCTTTTTATGAAATTGCCAGCAGGGAATCAATGGTAATGAATCTGGCACTCTTTTGATCTCTCCTAATTTCACCATTGCTCTTCTGGATGGGGCTACTTGGACCCTATTAATTTGGTTTATAATTTCTACTTTGATCTGATGGGGAGTGGTCACAGCATACTGTCAGACCCTAGAGTGGCTGGTGGGATGGGATATTGTATGAGATGAGAAGGGATGTTGGCATTTTTCATTTGGCACAACAGGAGCTGAATTTAGCTTATAGACCAAGTGATAAAAGGAGCTGCCAAGTCCAGTCATTTTCAATTAGTCAGGGCTTGAGGAGCTAAATGTTACTTGACAGAATTTAATGTGTGATTTTTCCCTCCCTTCAGGATATTTTGGAATGTTAAAAAATCGTTGACTTTTTTTTAAAAAGTAGTATAGCTTAGAATAAAGAAGGACTTTCAGTCAAAATTGCTGTGTGTGATTTTTCCCTCCCTTCAGGATATTTTGGAATGTTAAAAAATCGTTGACTTTTTTTTTAAAAGTAGTATAGCTTAGAATAAAGAAGGACTTTCAGTCAAAATTGCTGTTTTTTTTTATATATAGGCATTTATAGTTGGAATCTAAGTTTGGTTTGACTGTTTGGAAGAAGGAAGGCTTGAGCATCCTCAGCAAAGATGAAGGGAAATGGTCCTTGCCTTGAGGGAACTTATAGTCTAGTGGGAGGATAGACATGCAAACAGATTACCACAGTATAAAATGATTGTTGCGTTAACAAGAGATATGTGTAAATCCAGACAGTATTAGTGTTTCTGGCACATATTTATATTATCCTTTACTTATTTGTTTGGTTTGTGAGTGAGTACGGCTGAGAAACATGCCCACACTTGTTCTTATTCTCAAAGGCATGTTGAGAATGAACTTTCACTTTTCACAATGGCTACCATAGGAGAGGCAAAATTTTTATCTTTATGTTTTTAGGGTTATTTTTTGGCTGGGCATAAGAATTAAACTGATATAAGACAGATTAACAGGAGGAAAGCATACAGATTTATTTAATATAAGTTTTACATGACACAGGAGCCATCATAAGGAAATGAAGACTCAGAGAAGTGACAAAACCTGCATGGTTTTATAGTAGGTTGAACAAAGAGAGGCCGTTGTGGAAAAGTAACCAAATTATGTGGAGAGGCTAAAGGAAGAATTATTTTAACAAGGTCTGTTTGTACAGAATTCTCTTCATTTCAGTTTCCCATTCTCGATAATAAGAATCTTTCTTTTAGGTTCACGAAGTACATCTTTAATATGGGGGTTTTATCTCCTGTTCTGAGAAAGAAAAAAGGATAGGGTTGGAGAGCCTTTCTTGCACCTACTGTTTTCTTAAGTGCCTTTAGCCCAAAATAATCCTTATGCTAAAGTGACATATTTTCGGGTGGCATATTCTGCCACCCTTCACTATCCTCTGTTTTGGGCATTGAGAGGCAATGTGATTGCCTTGCCCTTGGAGTGGCACTTGTTATTACGTACATGACCCAACACCATAACTCCGTTTCATTGAAAGTCTGTAAATTCTTAGGGACTATTCTTTGATTATGTCTACATGGACACCAACACAAATGGTTAAAAGATGAATAAATAGGTCAAGCTGCCAGTGTTACCTCTGGTATCAAACGGCTGATAGCACTGTTTTGTTTTCTTTCCCCCACTATCATGGTTGGCCAAGATTGCAATCTGTTGCCATAGATCAATCAACTGATTCAGTGTGGTATAGATAGATAAAAACTGGAATCTTTTCTGCTCCATTGAAAGAGAGCTTTCCCTTTATTTAGGGGAAATAGCCCTGTTATAGCTTTAAGTGCTTGTTGATGAAGAACAAGGTCTATCTCCAGTGCATTTTTACACCATCCAATTCATCCTTCTTAAACATTCCCACCAGAATTTTTCTTACATCTTCTCAAATACTAATGCTTGAACATATGGTAGGGTGATAAAGGTTACCAGGGGTCAAGAGACTTGCATTCTAGTCCTTGTTTCACCATTACCAGCTGAGTAATGTTAGGTAAGATATTTTATTTCCCTGAAATTTTTTTTTTTAATTTAGTTGTTTTAGTTCCTTTTGGTCACAGGCTGTCTTTATGTTTGGATCCTCAGTGCCTTATGCAGTACGTGGCACCATAGTAGTACTTAAATGTTCCCTGACTAGAAAAATAGCAATAAACAGTTTATGTTGAAGGGAATGAAATATTGATAGTGTTAAGGAACTCTAAGCTTTCTATTATTGGCATATTTTCTTTGCCTGTGCTCTTGTTCCTTGGATGAGTTGAGTCTCCAGCTCTCAGCCTCCAGAAGATTTCTCTTGATGGATATTAAAGCTCCTTTCTCTTGTATCCAGTATTTTTTTTTCTTACAAAAACAATATAGTCAGGCATTGCTTAATGACAGGGATACATACTGAGAAATGTGTCATTAGGAGATTTCGTCACTGTGTGAACATCATGGAGTGTACTTACAAACCTAGATGGTATAACCTACTATACACCTAGGCCGTATGACATAGCCTATGGCTCCCAGGCTACAAACCTAGTATGTTACTGTCTGAATACTGTAGGCAGTTGTAACCCAATGGTAAGTATTTGCGTTTATAATGATATCTTAATATAGAAAAGGTACAGTAAAAAATGTGGTATAAAAGATAAAAAATGGTATACCCGTATAGGGCACTTACCATAAATGGAGACTGCAAACATGGAAGTTGCTTTGGGTAAGTCAGTGAGTGGGTGGTGAGTGAATGTGAAGGCCTAGGACATTCCTGCACACCACTGTAGACTTTATAAACACTGTTCACTTAGGCAACACTGAATTTATTTTAAAAATTAAGTAATTGCTCTATATTACATCTACGATGTTGTTTGGCAATAGGAATTTTTCAGGTCCATTATAATCTTATGGGACCACCTTCATATACGTGGTCTATCATTGGCCGAAATGTTATTATGCAGCACATGGCTGTACATGTTTATGATAGAGAATGTAAAAGCTACAGATAAATAAAAAGATAAAAATAGAATCTCCTATGTTTCAGGAATGTGTTCCATTGCAAATTACAGATAACTCAACCAATGGTGACTTTCTTTAAGTCTTTAGAGGGCAGTCTAGAGCTGGTGTTTTGGTCTCTCTCTCTCCTACTGTTCTTAGCATACTATATTTGTCTTATGGTCACAATAATGCTGCCATTCCTCCAGGTATCATGTTTGTATTGGGAAGGTAAAGGATAAACATGAAAAGAGAACGGTTAAATGAATTTGCTCCTTTTAATTAGGACCAAAATAACCTTACGTAGCACACTGCTTGTTTATATCTCATATTATAAGACCACCCCCAGCTACAGGAGTGCTACAGAGGGGGTTGTGAATGCAAGAAGGGTTGGCCAATCAATGGTTGCCAAACTTTTAGTCTTACTATCTAAATATAACCGTTGTCAATAAATCTGATAATACTGTACCTACTGTTTTGTAATGTGTTTTCCCCCTTAATTATGCCATAGATCTTTTTGTATGTTATTAAATATTCCACCACAAAATTTTCAATGTCTCCATAATATTCCACTTTAAAACTAATACATAATTAATTTGAACAATCTTCTTTTATTTGACATTTAGGATTTTCAAGTTTTACTCTTATAAATAGTGCAGTGATGAACATCCTTGCAGATATATCTTTTTCCGAAGTCTTTCGACCTTTTTCCTTTCATTTTGATTCTGCTTAAACAAAACAAAAACCAAAACAAAACAAAACAAAAAAAAAACAAAAAGGAAAGACAATCTGCAAATAATGATGGAGAGGAATTTTTAATAACTTAGATAACTTTAGATTATATCTGCAAGAAGTAAAATATTGATTTGACAAAATCAGAGAAGCAATTGGTAAACTCAGAGATAGGAAAGAAAGGGAAGAGGAAAGTGACCCATTTTCTGTTGGGAACAATTGAATTGGTGTAGTTAAAGTGGATTAATGTCTTTTGTGGGTCTGGTTAAAGGGATCTAGAAGTTTGTAGATTTGTTAATTTTCAGAATCTCTTCTACCCAAAAATATAGTTTCCGGCTTTGTGTTTCTTTTTGTACAAATATTGTCAAATGGGAATGGGAAGCTAATTCATGGCATAGCTTTTCTGTCAGAATGTATTGCAGGCATGTCAAGATTGAAAGCCTGGCATCCACCTCAGCTAAAAGCAGAGGCTACAGAGAAGTTTGGCTTCCAGGGGAATAAAAGGGGAAAGACTGACATATGCCCGCCTCCTACTGCCATTGCTGTGGTGGTTGGTGAGGGAATTAATGACCCCTTCCCCTTGCTTGAAAACTAACAGTGGATCGGGAAGGCCAAGCGTAGAACAGAGAGTTCTGGAATTTGCTGAGTACATTACCTCTTATAACAGGATTTTAAATGTCAATGCTTTTTCTAATGTATGCAAGGAGTCGTAATTGAGAAGCTGGCCCGCATGCTTTGACTATATCCAACTATATGTGTCTTTTTTTAACGTTGCAAAATAAGGTTAATTTTTATGGTGAATATTTTATGCCCTGCTTTCTGTTATGTGTCAGACAAATTGAGGGCGATGGAAACTAATGGGTAGTAAAGATAAAAGAGCAGTATTGACCTTTTGGTAAATCATTCATCATACTGCTTCATCTGTGAGTGGTTTTCCAGTCGCAGCTCATATTTGCTAATTACTACATTTGATTCTCACTTCTATGAGGCTGATTGTCTTGTTGCTGGTTGCCTTTCCTTTTCTTTTTTTAAATTTTGTTTATTGTTATTATGGCTATCTCATTCCCTATTAATTCCTCCACCAGAGGGGGCTTGTGGACAGAGTGATGTAGTGGGAATTAATTCATTTTCTTTCTGCAGCTCTTCATTGTGACTTGTTTCTCCTCAGTAGCTGAGATGGACTTTAAGTAATCCATTTACCTACTCTCCTTTGAGTCTATTTTGGAATTCAGCTACAAGATGACTGTATTTGGCAGTAGCCACAGACTAGAATAGCTAACTAGTAAAAATGGTCTAGCACCAGGATACATTTTGGTTTTCATGTTGATCAAAGTCTCAGCAGGGGAAACTAAAGGGGAAAGGAAGAATAGCCTCTGAGTTCAACCCTGGGTCAAATGCTAGGAATTATGGAATTTATGGAAGCATAAATCTGTATCCTGGACCCAAAGTGGATCCAAGGCTGGGCATCTGGTAGAAGCTATTTCACCTACATTGGCTATCTCACCAACATCTATGGGCTCTTCAGTTCTTGAGTCTTCTGCCTGACTTTGAAGCAAGGTTAATATATGACCCCCTTAGGGATGCAGGGCACGGAGGCCAGGATGGACACCTGGCACCTGGTCTAGGTGAGGACACTTAAGAGAAAGATTTTGTCTCAAGAACCAAGAGAAATTATCCTTTGTCCACTAGGGAACTTGGCCAATTATAGTGCTGTGTTCATTAGCCCCACAGAGCCTATTTCTTAATTATGCATTCTAGGTCTATTAAGTTAGGAATTCTGTCCCCTCTCTGGGATAGGGAGTATTTTGATATTAATAAAATGGAAATTGGGGAAACTGAGAGACTGAAACTGACCGAAAATGTTCCACTGTTCCTGTATTCCCAATAAAATACAGTGTCAGACAATATCCAGATACCATCTGCATGCTGCCTGTCCCCTGCATGAAGTTGGGATTCTTCAGCTGGCTGAGTGGCCCTGGGCCCCAGACTGGCATTGTTCATTTGGCTGGTGGACGCGGATGGTCAGAGTTGTTGCTTGTAACGTTGCAGCCATGCTTCTGAGAGCATGACCACAAGACCATTCTGGATGTGTGTATGTGTAGTTGGGTGGGCATGGGGGTGTATGCTCTGACCTCTTTTTAAAATTATTTTATTAAGGCACAAATTAAAGGCTTGCAGTTATAGCCAATTATAATACTTTACTTCATTTCAGATACCGGAGAATAATTTTTTTAATATTATTTTATAGAAGCACAAAAAGCAAGGAATATGATTTCTAAGTGGCAACAAAATCTTTTAACAGGGAATTTGCAGAAGCTGTATTTTTCTTCCTTTGCTAGAGATAGAAAGATATCCAATCTTTGGACACTTAGATCTCAGAAAAACATGCAATAGTCATAGTCTAATAATACCAGATGCTTCTTGTGAGAAGGAATAATTCTTACATTATGGTTATATTTTAGACTTTTGAAGGGTTTTTCTCCCCCCCCCCAAGTGTCTTCCATAACAATATGGTACAGAATTTGGTTTGGAGTGAGGCAGAAATGAATTAAAATGAATTTTTGGAATCCTGCTTATTGAAAAGGCTGATGACATTGAGCATGACTTCTCTCATTTTTCTGCTACAAACTCACAAACTTATCTAGACTCTCACCTTCCCTTGTCCCTTATCCTCAAGGCTCAGAGAGTAAGAATTTCCTGTGTCCTCAGACTTGTTTCTGAATGCTTCCTTCACCTTTACTATTCTGCCACATCTAGTATAGTCACCACTTGCCACACATGGCTATTTACATTTAAATCAATTATAATTAAAGTAAAAAGTTCAGTTTATTGGCTATCTTGTAGGACAGTGTAGATATATAACATCTTCATCATCACAGAAAGTTCTTTTGGATAATGCTGCTTGATACTCTTGGCTGCGCCATAAGGAGGCTTCCTTGTGTCACCCTCTCAAGTGGGTGGCTGTTTTTTCTCAATGTATATAACATCTTCATCATCACAGAAAGTTCTTTTGGATAATGCTGCTTGATACTCTTGGCTACGCCATAAGGAGGCTTCCTTGTGTCACCCTCTCAAGTGGGTGGCTGTTTTTTCTCAATGTCTGGCAGTGGGGTAGGTGTTTTTTTCCATCCTCACTGACACCTCTACACAGCTTCTTTTCTCTTCATCCATAGAAGCACTTTCTAAGCACGTGCATCAAACTATCATAGGGCCTATTCCTCTGTATTTACTGAAGATTTTGACCCCTAGCTCACTGTTTTTCTGTCCATCACGTTCTTGCCATCGTTCCTGGTAAAAACATCCACATAGAATATGTTTTCCTGGCCTCTCCTTCCTTGAGTTTCTCACTTCCAAATCTCTCTCTCTCTACTTCATGGTCATATCCAGGCCATAGGTTCACAATCTAGGAAGTACTAGTCTCCTAGAGAGTATTTGCAAATGTAAGGAGTGCTGCTGGCATTTACAGGGCAGAAGCTAAGGATGCTAAATGTCATCAGTACCTGAGACTGTTCAACACAATGAAGAATTGTGTCACCCCAAATGCCGATAGTGCCCTTGTTAAGAAATGCTGTGCTAACCTTCAAAATGTTTCAAAGCATCCCTCTTTCTGACCACCACCTCCTGTTTTTTCAGGATGGCTACCTGACGTGACACTAGCATTCCTACTTCAGTAGTTCTTTGATCCCTTGGGCCCTCCAATCTATTGACATACTGCTCGTGTGTACTATTCAGCATCCCTCTCAAGCCCTCACTTCCCTCCTTTCCCAGCTTAGATGCTGTAGTTAATCTCTTTTTTACATGCACCCTCAACTCCTTTGCTTGCCTCTCTCTGTCACCCTTACCCGGGACAACTCTGACTCTCCCTCAGCTGTCCACTGCTTTGGGCCTGAGTGTGGATGAATGGAGAAGAACACAAAACAATGCTGACTGCCTTGCTTTAAATTTATGTCCACAAGTTTCAAGTGGATCCTCCGTTCTACTTGGCGTTCCTACATCATTAACCTGATGCTTCTTCTCTCTGAGACAGCTATTTTACACCTTCACCTCCACCCCGACCCTCTAGCCCCCTTCCCCTGTTCTCCCACTCAGCTGATCCCCTCACTTTGTATTTCACTGGGGAAACAATCATAAGAAGCTACCTCATCTCCTCCTGCAAATCTACAAGCCTTCCAGTATCCGAGCCCACCGTCCTTGTGTCCCTTCCTGGTCCTCTGTGTGAACAGTGTAAAACCCTGCAGTAGCTCTCCCTCTTCCTCAGAATTATGTCCAGTCTCTGCCATGGCCTCAAGGCCCTTCAAGATTTAGTTCTTTTCTTTCTCACTCTTCTCACACCACTCCCCTTCTTTCTCCCTGTGGTCTAATCATACTGGTTTTCTTGCTGTTGTTCAAATACATCAAGCTTATTCCTACATCTTTATATTTGCTGTTGCTTTTGTCTGGGTGCCTTTTCCCCTAGATATTTATATGCCTTTGCCTCCTGTTGCACTCAGGTTTCTGCTCAAGTGTCATCTTCTCACAGACTCCTTCCTTGACCCCCCTGCCTGCAATAGCTGTCCTTCTACCCACCCTTCTCTGTCTCCTTACCCTGCTTTATTTTTCTTCACTCCCTGACATCATATTATAAACTCATGGTAAGTTGTTTATTGTTTGAATATAATTTCTGTGAGCGTAGGGAATTTGCCTGTCTTGTTTACTTCTGTATCTTCAGTGCCTAGAACAGTATTTACCACTCAATATTTATTGATTAAGCTTTTAACACATTTTTAATAAATGAATGTAGAATAAATATAGTGACTACTATGGCAAAGGTGCTTTTAATTTAGCATTTCTTTACTTCTCTGAGCCATTTAATGGTTCAAATCTCTCACCACTTTTCTCTATTTGAAAGATTGAAAACTTTATTTAACTTTATTGAAAAACTTTATTGAAAGCGATTCACTTTCATTTGATACAAACACATCATTTACATATTAATTCTGCCTTTGTTCTTTTCTCATTAGCCCATAACAATTAAAAGAGACCATTACTGTGCCACACTATGAGTTTTTATGATGTAATATCAGCATCTCCATTAATTAAGTAACTTAATAAATTAAGGACTTATTCCATGACATTTCTTTCAATTGCAAATTATCCCCAGTAAAGAGCACAATAGCAGACATGGGACAATTTTAGCATTAGGACATGCCAACCTAACAGCCAGATGTGCTTACTGACACATTGAAAGTTAAAAGCTGTCATTTTAGGTGATTGTTTAGTTCCAGTGACACTGAGAACAGAACAGAGTTGATGGGGAAAAAAAGACAAACTCAGGCACTGCTATTGGAAAGCACAGCTCAATTATCACATTGTCATTTAGATTCTTCAGAACATTAATTGAAACAAGACCACAAAATTAAAAAAAAATATTCTTATGGAATATTTTTAGAATATTTGAAGCAATTAGACTGTGTCTTTGGATTGCAGTTTGAGAAACACTGAATTGCAGGGTAAAGTTCAAGTTTCTTAACTTGCAATATAAGGCGCTCATTTAATTGGAAAGCAAATTGGAATGGTAGGTAGTGAGATGAAGGCACGCAGTTTGAGAAACACTGAATTGCAGGGTAAAGTTCAAGTTTCTTAACTTGCAATATAAGGCCCTCATTTAATTGGAAAGCAAATTGGAATGGTAGGTAGTGAGATGAAGGCACGGAGAGAAAAGATACTAATGCAGTTGTCCAAGTAAGAGATGATGACAGACTGGGGTAGGGAAGAAGAAATGTGGAAGAATGAGACAGAATGAGAGTTCCAGATAGAAATTAAAAAACAAAACAAATGAGGGTGGGGGCATGGTGCGGGAAGGAAAACACAGCAAGATCAGAGGTAGATGACAAATGGATTCTCTTATTTTTGTGTTACAGGTAAAGAAATTAGAGTAGTGGACTGGCCACCTTAGTCTGGGATTTTTTGTGTTATTTGTATAAGTATTTACTACCTTGCAGCTTTAAGGGAATATAATTTGCTAATGTGTTGAAATTATTTATTGAAAGTAGCTAATTTATGTGCCTAAGCTAGATACAGCAATGGTGTGCAGTACTTGGTACATTTGGAGGCCATAATCCCTTACTTTTCAGAAACTGCAGATTAATTAGATGGTTGAAATAAGGCCAAATATATAAGTAATTATAGCACATATAAAAATGATTAAACTCATCTGTCAATAGACAAAAATTTTTAAGTTGGATGGGGGGCAGCTATATTCTCTTTACAAAGTGGTTACTAGGGACACCCTATTAAAGATAGTGGCATGGGAAGATTGAAAGAAAATAGATGGAATTGACATATACACTATACAAATACCATTGAGGAGAAAGCTGATTACACTGTATTAATATCAGACAAAATATAATTTAAAACAAAAAGTATTATCACACATAAAGAGAATTATTATTTAATGATTAAAGAACAATCCACCAGGAAGATTTATTAATCTTGAACCTACATTTCCTAGTAGCAATCTTTCAAAAATATGTGAAGTAAAAATTGGCAAAATCACCAAAAAGTATTGGAAATACAGAATCATAATGTGGGGGTTTTAAACATTTTTCTCTCAGATACTGATAAATCAAACAAAGTAAAAAAATTAGAAAGGGGAAAGAAGATTTAAACAACGCAACTGATTAGCTTGGTCAAATGGACATATGTAGAATTTGAATTCCACTAACAGAGAGTATACATATATAGAAAGCCTTAATACTGATAGATAAAAATCATATTTACTACATTCTTTACCTCAGAGGAAAATAAAATTGAAGGCCAGAAGCTGATAGACATAAGAAAGGTCTATCGTATCTCCACAAATTCTTATCTCCAAATAATCTTGAGTCAAAGAGAGTGATGATGGAAATTAGTACATACTTTTACTCTTGTGGGATATGGTTAAAGAGGTACATAGAGGGAAATTTATAGATTCATGAGTACATGTATGAGAAATGAAGAAAGACTGATTATTAGTGAGTTAAGTGTTCCACCAAAAGGGTAGAAATAGAATAGAGTAAACCTAAATATAGTAGTGGGAAGGAATAGTACAAAATATTACACAAGTAAATGAAATGAAATACAAAGAAGTAGTAGGGACGATCAACAAAGCAAAAGATGATTCTTTGAAAGACTAACAAAGCTCGTTAACACCTGGCAAACTCAATCAACTACGGAGAGAGAGAGAGAACACAAATACTGTTAGAAATGAAAAAGGGGACCTAAATAGATACCCTAGAGAATAAAAGATCAAAAGAATATACCATGAATAACTTCTTTAGGGCAATACACTTGAAAACATATATGCAAATAAATAAGGACGCCCAATAGATGCACAATATACACATTCTAAGCTTGTGCCACAACTAGAGACCAAGAAACATGATATCTAGGTTGATTCTGGCTCCTAGAATGGAAATTCATTCATTTCTTCAACAAGTATTTATGGACACCTACTGTATGCTTGGAATTGTGGTCGTGTTAATTTATATTTTCATGAATGAGATGGACATTAAATAAATCATTATAAAAATAGGTGCAGTGCAGGAAAAGTGAGAGTGTTTAACAAAGGTTACTTGAAGAAGTGACATTTAGGTTGTGATCAGGAGGTGGTACAGGGTCCAAAGATAGAGCAAAAAGAAGCAGTTTGTTATGAAGGACCAACAAGGGATCATAGGATGGGAAGGTAGAGAGGTGTGCAGTTCAGTTTCAGTGATTGCTGTGGAATACAGTAAGTTTGTACAAGCCAAGCACATTAAAATTCACACATCTCTGCAAAGTGCAAACATATTTTCCCTTGTTAATAGCTTTATGTAAATGTTTAAGAACATAATCTGTAGAGAAATTATAAAAACATGGATGGAAAGGAAATAGACCAACTTTATTCAGGATAGTGATTGCTTCTAGAGAAGGGAGAGCAGAAGGGACCTTAACAGTGATTCCCTTCCTGAAAGTACTGTATAAAGTTAGCCACAATCATGAGTTTATTAATTTGTTCATTTAAGTGTTGGCCTTATCTGGAATGGAGCCCTCAATTTAAAACATTAGGCAGAAAATTACAAAAGAGAAACTTAAAGATGCCGTTCTGAAGACAGTCGTGGTTTGGACAGTACTACTCAAAGTGTGGTCTGTGGACCAGTTCACAAGGAGGGAGGTGCAGAAATTGAGAGGAAAGGTTTAAAACTGCACTGTTCAACACAGTATGTGCTAGCTACATGTGGCTAGTGAGTACTTGAAGTGAGGCCAGTCTGAATTGAGACATGCTGTAATTATAAAACACACACTGAATTTCTGTGACATAGTACAAAAAAAATGTTAATGATCTCAGTAATACTTGTATATTGATTACATGTTGAAATGATAAGATCATGGATATATTGGGTTACATTAAATATTATTAAAATGAATTTCACCTGTTTTTTAATTTTTTTACATTTTTTTAATGTAACTACTAGAAAGTTAAAAATTACACATGTGCCTCATGGGTTACATTAAATATTATTAAAATGAATTTCACCTGTTTTTTAATTTTTTTACATTTTTTAATGTAACTACTAGAAAGTTAAAAATTACACATGTGCCTCACTTTATGTTTCTATTGGACAGTGCTGGTGTAGAGACTTTGATAGCAGTTTGGCATTGCCACAAAATCCAAGTGTATTTTTTATTGTATTTTATGAATGTATCCATCAGCCCACAGCATATGGGAAATAAACAATACAGTCAACTATTTTTACATCATTTGTGAAGCACTGCTTTAAACCATTCATAACTTCCAGAGTGTTTTAGCCATTGTGTTTACTATAGGAAAATATGTATATTGCCGATTTCTCAGAGCTCTGTGAAAATATTCTAAAGAACTGATTGATTTGGCTCTTTGTGTATGAAAAAATGATTGATAATGATATTATAATATAACCCTCAGATTATGCTTGCATTTACCTTAGTTACTTAACTTGTATATTGGAATTGGAAAGAATATAATAAAAACTATGGTAAAGAGCATGTTTTTAAAAAGTCCAGTTAAAGGACCAGTTTGAAATCAACTAATTATTTTGAGAATTAAAAAACATGGGGTGGAGAAGCTTATATCTCAAATTAGTTTCTTTGCAGCATTGATAATATACTTAAGTAATTGTCTTTCTTAGGTTTTGTTCTATGAAATTGACTTATTTTTCTTCAGAATGGGCTAGTTAATATTGGACTTAGAATTTGGCACACGTGAGCCCGTGATTTACAAGGCAGTTTTTCTCATCAAAATGTGGGCAGAACCATTTATTTTAAAACCAATATTTATTTTACAATGGGAAGATGGAGCAGATTAAAGGAGCATAAAACCATGATAAATCACCCAATCTTTATCCCATAGAAAATCTTTTAAATGGCTCTTAAAGTAATGGCAGTAAAACCGTTTCACAGAGTTTGCGTTTGGGTGGTTTTCTACAACATGCTATAGTCCTGCAGCTTAAAATCTAATTAATAAGACTTATAATAATTCAGATGTGATCTGCTTGATTCTTTTTCAATAAAAAGTGCAGATGTTTTTTCCTTAGCCAACTTTCTGAGTCTAGCATGAGTAAAAAGGAATCCAGTCTAAAATTCTTCACTGTTTCAAAACAAAGACCTAAGAAATAAAATATTTTTCATTCTTTTATTTAATAATCAATTTTTATTTTAAGTGTTTAAAAACATGTACATTTATGTTTATTATGGGTTTTTATGAAATATTATTGAAAAAAGAATTTTTATAACTTATTTTGTTTTATTTGGTTCACATTTATGTCTTAAGTTACAATAATTTCTGTAGTTAAAAATAATGGAGCTACATTTCTCTAATAGTATTCTTTAATACTATTCTAATGATAGTGAAGTTATATCATTTAGGACCTTTGTACCAAATAAAAAATGTTAAAGGGGAAAAAGTTTGAAATGGAGGAGATCTTCTTGTAGTCATGGTAAATTTTATGATACAAAATGGGGAGTCTGTGTTCTATTGTTGAATGGATGTCCAGATTCTGTCTCTAGCTAATTATAGATTCTAGCTCAGGGGTTGGCAAACTTTTTCTGTAAAGAACCAGAGAGAGTAAGTATTGTAAGCTTTCGGTCATATGGTCACAACCACTCAATTTTGCTGTTATTGGGAGAAAGCAACTTAGACAGTGTATGAATGAATGAGTGTGTGCAAGTCCTATGATCCAGCAATTCTGTATCAATGAATATTCCCTAAGGAAATAATGAGAAGGTTTTGTAAAGAACAGTGTGCAAAAGTATTCATCATGGTACCTCGTAATATGGAAAGCTGTATATGAGCCCTAGTTAATTAAAAGAAAAGCAGCACAGTAGAATTTAAAGTGTCATCCTTCTTTAATATAATGTATGTGTGTATATTAGGACGGACCATATGGTGTTACCAATAATGGACTGTTTTTCATTTGCAAAATGGAAATTTTATATGGTCAACCTAAGATATATACATAGCAAGAGACTGAAAGATTATCTATCTATAATTTTCTGAGAGGAAGAAATAGAATATTTTTTATTTAACTCTTTCATATGTTCATTTATTAAAATGAACACATCTTAATTAGTAATGAGAAAAATAATTCAGGTTTTTAAGAACAAAAGAAAGACTTTGCCATTCAAATTGTGGTTACTCAACAATGGAAATGCAGAAGGAGTGTACACGTAGTTCTCTTTGGAGGAGATGGGGCCTCCTAGGAGGAACTTGGAGCATTGTTGTTCTATTGGCAGGGCCATTCCTATTATGGCAACGGATGCAGAGAGCTGTAGCCAACGCATGTTGTGCATTCTCTCCCAGTGGTGACTCCATCTCCCCTGATGCCGTTTAACGTTCAATTCATCAAATGAACTGCTCTTGGTCAGACTCCTTATACATCAAATTGCTGCTTGATTAGGAGCTGGCTTTGCCTGGAGGACATCTACAGGAAGGGAATGAATGTACTGGTCATTCTGACATCTGTGCAACAGATATATTGTAAATTGCAGGCTGCTACTCTGACATTCTGGTCTTGTGAGCTTGTTTAATGAAATCCACCTCCAGGGAAATGGATTCCATACCAGGTGCCGAGAAAACCAAGGCCAAGGGGGTGGAAACCCTGTGAAGGTGACCTTCAGTTGGGCCTCTGGGGAGACAGCCTGCTGCCCTTCCTCAGACAGCATCTTTCCTTTGTGCACAGTAGATAGGGTGAGTCTTTCCCTGTCTGAAACTTTGCCCCTTTCCACTCCGAAAGTTCTGCAGTTTTTTGCCTTTCTCTATTCAGCTCTCACCTGCTCTGTTTTCCTCACTGCTTCTTGTCATCTGGCACAAGCACAGTGGGGAGAGACTGCTACACAGGAGACGTATTTTTGCTGCTGGTATTTAACTTTCTCCTGGAGTTTTTGTTGGATGACATTGATTTCTAGTGCAAAGGGCGCTCTGCTTTGGAGCAGACCTGTAGAGAAAGAGAGTCCCTCAGGCCTGCTGTGAGGCTGGAATCCCCTTGTCCCAGCGACAGAGATTGGCATTTGTGTGAGACTGTGGGACATGCTCCTAATGCCGGGTGCTTCTCACAGTGACAATCAGCATGAAGAAAAACAACAGACCTTTTCTCCACCTAGAGAGGCAGACATTTTGTAAGCTCACATGCTTTTGTCATCAGACTCTGAAATGGCTTTTTGCTGAATTTTGATACAAATGTTCAAACTACACATTAGGGATAATTTCTGCCTCATCTGGAGCCCAAGTCAGAATGATTGTATCTCCATTAGAGAAAATGAAGAGGCCTCTATGTCTGACACTACTTCATTAAAGGGAAAATATTTTCCCAGTAGGCAAAAGTTACTGTCTAAATACATCCCCAAATCAAAGATCATTTCTACCAAGAACTCTTATGTCAGCTTCCTTTTTCATGAATTAACGTGGGCCCTCTATGTCTGACACTACTTCATTAAAGGGAAAATATTTTCCCAGTAGGCAAAAGTTACTGGCTAAATACAGCCCCAAATCAAAGATCATTTCTACCAAGAACTCTTATGTCAGCTTCCTTTTTCATGAATTAACGTGGGTCTGTGGAATTTACATTTCCTATAAAATATTTGCACATTTTCTCTTTTCGCAGGTGAGAGAAAAATCCTAATTCAAGACACATTTTTTTTGTCACATTGGGGGCTGATAGGGGATGAGAGTTCTTTGTGCTTAAAGAAATTTCCCAAGCAATTTATAAAATTGCTTACAGAATTTGAGGTTACACTTTTTGAGGAAGCCTTAGGTCTGAAAATTGAAAAGACTTCAATTCACAAAGTATTGAATGCATCACTTTGCTTGGCAATACAGTTAAGTCATTTTTAAAAAGGCAGTTGAATACATTTTGACCTCATCAATAAAAAATGTATCAAGAACTATAAAGTTGTGGAACGATGTTAATAAAAATAACATTTCATTTTTTCTTTGCTTTCGAACATTTTGTCTTGTTCCAAAGGCTTTAGGGAAGAATACATGGATTAAAACCTTACATGTTAGTTCACTAACTATTTGAAAACTGTCATAGTTCTTTCCCTACTCCAATTTTCTTCATATTCAGGTTAAGACCCTTATTTCTTTTAACTTTCTTTGCATGTGTCATGGTGTCCAGCCTTTCATGGTATCCATTTTCCTTCTAATGCATCCCACTTTGTGTGTGTGTGTATATACACACACACTCACATATGTAAAGTGCCTCTCTCACCAGGAGGTTTTGGGAAGTCTTCACAGAAGAGGTGAAAATTGACCTTGTGTTGGGTATTGAAGAATGAGAAAATGCTCTCCATGAAAGTGGGGCCAGGAAGAGCACTTTCAGAGGTACACTTAGAACAGTGTTATCAAAATGTTTACCCACCTGGCAGGTTTTTACTAGGCCATCTACACTTCCTAGTTATGCACCTTCTTCTATGGAGATTTTTTACTCTTTTTACCCCATCTTCCTGAGAAACTTCACTATTCTTTCACCTTTGCCACATCCTAAATATTGCCTCAAAGCTCAAAGCAGCATAGCTTGTGGTTTAGAGTTTGCATCAGGGAGTTAGTCTAGGTTCAACCCAATTTTTACATGTCCTTAGGCAAGGTAGGATGCTTCTTTGAGATTTACCATTCTCTTTTTTAAAAATGGAGAAAATAATAATACTTACCTTATAAAGTAATTATGAGAATTTTTAGATAAATTATATGTACACGTGCTTGACACATAGTAGGTACCTAACGCACTGTAACTATTATCATTGCCTCACCTCTAGTGAACTGCTGTGCTTCACTTCTGGTGGTATAACCATCTTCCCAGAGGTCCCAGCATATGCAGTGGCTCAGACATGTTTTTCCATGGAAACCCAATCAGTGGACAAAAGAGGTAGAGTTCTTTGAAATTTTTCAAGTCCTCAGTCTGGTGGTTTTATATCTCCACCCTCGTTTCTTTCAGCCTCCAGGTGCATAGGATCTAGAGATTTTTTTTTTCCTTCTTCTGGTACGGCTGTATAGGAATCAGATTTGACATATCTCCCTTTCATTTCTCTCCTTTTGGATCTTCATATCTCCTGTTACTACAAGGGCCTAGATTTCTCTGATCTCACCTCCTCCAGCCTCATCTGGGTAACCAACATACTCATTTCATTCTGGTCAAGATTTCTCTCAATAGGTTTATTGCAGATTGCTGCAGCTGCAATCAGTGTTTACAATCTGATGACAAGTTGGAGATTAAGGCTTGTCATCACTATTTAATTAACCTCAAATTAAGCAGTTTCTGGCCCCTTTCCATGCCCTTCCACATGCTCATCAGAGCTGCTAAAACAGTGCCGTGAGTCCTGATAGATTCAGAGTCACACCACTGGAGTGCAGAAGCAGGCTTAGCAGCCATTCTGAAGAACAGCAATATTCGATCCTTACTCATATGCCCGAGGGCTGAAGCTAGGTAGCTATCTAAAGGAAAGGCAAAGGGAGGGGAAGAAAGGAGCACATTTTTCTAGTTCTAAGAAGTATGTAGTCTGTGAATTACAAAGGAAATGAACCAAAAAGTATTCCAGAGAGAGAAAAAAAATCTCCGTTCTTAATACTTACAAATAATTTCATTTTTCTTCTTGCAGAAGTAGTCTACGTTAATAGTAAAATTATAAATAGTAATTATAAAAAAGGAGGAAAAAGTAAGAAAGTAAAAAAAATGTTTTTTTTTTACTCAAAAAAAATTTTTTTACTCAAATTTCTAATCTCCACACCTGCTATGAAGCTTACCTGAGCTGTCTAATCTCATAGCCACTAGCCACATGTGGCTCTTGAGCATTTAAAATGTAGCAAGACTGAATTTGATATATGCCATAAATATAAACTACATATCAGATTTCTAAGACTTAAAACGGAAAAGAAGAATTTAATATCTCATCATGAATTTATATTGATTACATATTGAAATATTATTTTGCATATACTGGGTTAAAATACATTAAATGAATTTCACCTATTTCTTTTCACTTTTTTCAATGTAATTACTAGACATTTTAAAATTACACCTGCTCCTTGTATTATATTTCTATTGGACAGGCTCTTTTTGACCTTTTCCTTTGCATACATCAAAATTTTTTAAAAAGAAAAATTGATTTATTCTACATATAACTTTGTATTCTTTTTTCAGTTAATGTATTGTGAATATGTTCATTTCATGAAATATGTGATATGGTATTGTTTTTAATCATTTGTAATATTTTATCGTATGGATATACCTTAATTGATTAATCTAATCCTCTATTGTTAAACACTAAGGTTACTACCATTTTTAAAAAATTACATACTATCCATGTAACTTTATATCCATGTAACTATATATCCATGTAACTATACCTATACTTGTAACTATATTTGGGGGCTCTTCCTTAATTATGCTCTTAGGATTTGTTTCTTAAAGCCAATTAATTGAGAACAGGCTTGCTTGTGGTGAGATCTGTTACATGAGAAGGGCAGGGGAGCTGATCGTGGGGGGTGGGAAGCTAGAGAGAGGGAGGTACCAACTGCTAGCAGAAAATGGATGATGCACTCAAACTGAGGGACTGGAGGAGAGTTTAATGAAAGGAATACTGACGGAGGTGTGGGTAGAGTTAAAGGAACCAAAAAAGGTGGTGAAGCAACCATGGAAAGTCAGAAGGGGAAAAGGGAGAGTGTGGGGGAGTGCACAGTTACCAGAACCCAGGGAGAGCCCTGGCTGGGAACTGGGGAAGAAGGGCCTCTGATAGGAACTACAGGTATGGGCACTTGTCAAAACCCACAGCTGTGCAGTGGAAGGACAGGAGGGGGAGAGGGGGAATAAACACCTGAACCCTTTTCTCTCATCCTCTGGGGACCGGCAACGGGATTGCAACCCTCGGTGTTGCTCCCATGCCTCGCTCAGCCAGTGAGCAGGAACCGGTCTGTATGTGGGATCCGAACCCTCGGGCGGGAGCGCCGCTGCGCTTCCCAAGTGGCGCACTATCCAGTGCACCACCGGGCTGGCCCTTCTTTTCACTTTTTTCAATGTAATTACTAGACACTTTAAAATTACATCTGCTCCTTGTATTATATTTCTATTGGACAGGCTCTTTTTGACCTTTTCCTTTGCATACATCAAAATTTTTTAAAAAGAAAAATTGATTTATTCTACATATAACTTTGTATTCTTTTTTCAGTTAATGTATTGTGAATATGTTCATTTCATGAAATATGTGATATGGTATTGTTTTTAATCATTTGTAATATTTTATCGTATGGATATACCTTAATTGATTAATCTAATCCTCTATTGTTAAACACTTAGGTTACTACCATTTTTAAAAAATTACATACTATCCATGTAACTTTATATCCATGTAACTATATATCCATGTAACTATACCTATACTTGTAACTATATTTGGGGGCTCTTCCTTAATTATGCTCTTAGGATTTGTTTCTTAAAGCCAATTAATTGAGAACAGGCTTGCTTGTGGTGAGATCTGTTACATGAGAAGGGCAGGGGAGCTGATCGTGGGGGGTGGGAAGCTAGAGAGAGGGAGGTACCAACTGCTAGCAGAAAATGGATGATGCACTCAAACTGAGGGACTGGAGGAGAGTTTAATGAAAGGAATACTGACGGAGGTGTGGGTAGAGTTAAAGGAACCAAAAAAGGTGGTGAAGCAACCATGGAAAGTCAGAAGGGGAAAAGGGAGAGTGTGGGGGAGTGCACAGTTACCAGAACCCAGGGAGAGCCCTGGCTGGGAACTGGGGAAGAAGGGCCTCTGATAGGAACTACAGGTATGGGCACTTGTCAAAACCCACAGCTGTGCAGTGGAAGGACAGGAGGGGGAGAGGGGGAATAAACACCTGAACCCTTTTCTCTCATCCTCTGATCCCTGATGCTGCCTGTCCTTGTCTTAACCCAACGGGAGCCAGAAGGCACTGGGAGCTGAGTCTGTGGAGAGCTGTAGAAGAGAGACCACCTACAGGGCAGAGAAAGGGACGAATGGAGGATACTTGCCCCCTCAAGTAAGGCACTTACCTTTTTTGAGCTTTGGTTTCCTCACCTGTAAAATGTGTGTAATGGCTACCTACCTCAGAAGGTTGCAGTGGAAACAAATGAAAGAGAGCACTTAGCGCAATGGTATTTTCTTTGTATTCTTCAGTGGCTTATCGGTGGATCATATCAACTTCTTACCATCTTGTTCATTTATTAGTTCTTATAAGTTAGTCAGAAGGGGAAGTAGAGGAGAGACTTACCCCAACAGACCTGGAAAGTTCTGCACAACCTAGTGAGGTGGCCATTTGCATTCTGAATTGCGCATGTCAAACCGTTATACTCTAGTAAAAATCCATAGAATTTTTCACGTAGTTGGATAATTAGGCCACATGCTGTTGGCTGTGCTCAAAAATGGTTGTTTAAGTGTCCTTTTATTATTTTTGGCATCCACTGAGAAATTTAAAGAGCTGCTGCCAGTGTTTCTATATACTTTTAAAAAAATGCTGAAATTGAACTGAGTTTAATAAAATTGCTGGACTGTCAGCTTTAGCAAGCTCTCTCAGAGATAAATCTGAAAAAACAAACCCCAACCCCCAAAGTAAATACTTCTATAAATCAGGACTTTCACAAGTGCTCCCTGGGGAGTGCAGTTTGATTCACATGGAGTTAGTTTACAAGCAGGGGTGGAAGCTGGCAACTTCTGAGTTGACTTGACCCCTTCATTTTCCTTTGTGGATCTGTACTAAAAATGAGTGGCAGCATTCAGAATGAAGGAACCCTGAAATGTCATCTAATTCTTCTGTAGAAAAATTAATAGTGTAATAGAGTAAATAAATGAATATACTTCAAATATATGAAGGTTTTAAATTACCAGACTCTTTTAGGGAATATAATTATTGAATGAATAAGGTATCAGAGGACCACCTTACATTTATTCAGCCTTTGCAATGGTCTAGTCACTATTTTAGGTGTTGTATGCATATTATCTCATTTAATCCTTATAGCATCCCTATCAATGAATAGAATTTTCTTCGTTTTACAGGTAGTGAAACAGGCTCTGAGAAATGAAGCAAAGTGATTACGGTCTCATCTTTACTAAGCAGCAGAAGCAGGGTTGAAACACTCAGAATTTGACTCCAGAGTCTGATCTTTTAACTGCTATTTTATGCCATTTCTTTCTGAAATGTTTATGGAGTAAATTGAGAGTATGAGGAAATTCGGTTTAAGATGACAACTCGGGCATGCCTGTATGGGATGTTCAGGCACTGTTTTTATTCCCATAAACTACTTGCAGATTGTAGATGTGTTTCTTGGTTTCTTACTAGAAAACACCTTCTTTTTTTTTTTTTTTTTTTTCCTTTTTGTCTCTTTTTTTGTGACTGGCAACGGATCGCAACCCTCAGTGTCACGCCCGTACCGGACCGGGACCGGCAACGGGATCGCAACCCTCGGTGTTGCCCCGCACGTAGCTCAGCCAGTGAGTGGCTGGGCTGTATGTGGGATCCGAACCCTCGGCGGG
>NW_007733131.1:0-1382 GCF_000696425.1 Galeopterus variegatus | reverse complement strand
CATGACTCGGATATTTGAGTGCTTAAGGTTGTCTGATATCTCTCTTAGATTTTCTTCAATGTTTTTAATTCTTTTTCCTTTTTTTGTTTTGTCTGCCTGTGTTATTTCAAACAGCCCATCTTCAACGTCAGAAGTTCTCTCTTCTGCTTCTGCAAGCCTGCTGGTTAAACTCTCTGTTGTGTTTTTTATTTGGTTGAATGAATTCTTCAGCTTGGCAAGCTCTGCTACATTCTCTTTCAGAGCATTGATTTCCTTGTACATTTCTTTCAGGTCCTGTTTACTCTTCCTCATTTCATCGTGTTGTCTAGCTGAGTTTTCTTGTATCTCATTTAGTTTCCTTAGAATTATCACTCGAAATTCCTTGTCAGACATTTCAAGGACTTCGTGTTCTATAGGATCTAGAGCTTGAGAGTTATTACCTTTTGGTGGTGTACTTTCTTGACTTTTTATATATTTCTGGTATCTTTCTTTTGGTGTTTAGTCATTCTGGCAAGGGATTTCAGGGTCCACTGGTTCGACACTATTGTCTGGGCAGGATCCTGCTGGGACTGCCAATTCGGCATGGCTGTCTTAGTGCCAGTGGGTGGAAGGTTTGGGCCTCTCTGGTCGGTGCCTACTCACCCGGGCTGGTGGGGGTGAGGGGGTCCAGCAGCGGCGAGGACTCCCTGCTTGGTTGCGCTGGTGCCTTGGGGCGTGTGGTCGCTATGGGTCTCTGGCCTCTCTGGGAGCGCCTCTGTGCTCGGCGCCCACTTGCCCAGGCTGGGGATGAGGTCGGCTCTCCATTTTCTTTAGCAGTGGTTTTCTAATTATGATAATCTGATCATGGGATCATGATCATGCCTTTTTCCTGCTTAAAATCTTTCAAGGATTTTCAAGAATCTTTCTAATTGCCTTTGAGATTAACGTAATTCAATAAATGGCTAAAAGTTGTACCTTCCAGCCACAGTTCTCTCCAAGCCCCCTGTATTAGTCCTCCCAAGGACTAATTAGTTCTCCCCAAGTTCCCCTGTATTTGTGTTGTTCTAACAGAATACCTGCGACTGGGTAATTTATAAAGAACACAGGTTTATTTGGCTCACGATTCTGGAACAGCTGCATCTGGCACAGGCCTCAGGCTGCTTCTACTCATGGCGGAAAGNTTTGCTTCTCATATCAACCTTGTAGTGGAGACTATTATCTCCCATTTTATTGAAAAAATTAAGTTCAGGGAGCTTAAGAAACTAACACAGCTAGTGAATAGCAAGCTGAGGTTTAAGTCCAGGCTATATGCATTCTTATTCTTTATAACCGATACATAGCTAGTAATTAGACAGTGGTAAACAGCAGTATTTGAAAACAGCCTTGTTTGTGTGCAAGGTATCCTCTATTTATCCCTTCATACC
>NW_007733130.1:116175-116968 GCF_000696425.1 Galeopterus variegatus | reverse complement strand
AAAGACCATAATAAAATGAACTCTCAGAAGGAGAGAACAGACCATTAGATACTAAAGGTGGGAAAGGGGTAGTGGGAGGGAGGAATGGGGAGTAATTGGATAAGGAACACAAAAAAGTAATTATGATTTGTAATGATGAACATACTAGTAATATTGATTTGATCATCACATACTGTACACAGATACCGATAGTCAACTCTGTACCCCATAAATATGTATTAAGAAAAGTTGGTGATTCCATAAATTTAGAGAACTTGTGATTTCTCCCTCCTACCCCCTCAACTTCACAGATGAGAAAAATGAAGAGAAAGTAAATAATTTGTCAAAAGTCATGGAAGTAGCTAATCCCAAACTAGATGCAAGCCAGGCCTCCTCTTGAATACTCATTCACCTGCCACTCATTCATTCAATCAACAAGTGTTTGTTAAGTTCCTACAATGGCGTCCAGCTCTCTGGGCTTGTCATTTCTTTATAGTAAAGACAATAGCGGTTAGAGCTGTTCAGCATTAGGCAGCATATGAAATGTGTTCACTTGATTATCTTGTTTCATGGTCAACCATTTTTAGTAAGTAGTTAGAGAAGAAAAAGTTAATGTTGACAAGTTATACTGTTTATAAAAATAAATCTACTTGCATCCTTTATGGTGTTTGTGTGTGTGTGTGTGTGGGGGGGCTCCGTGATGTGTTTGTGTGTGTTGTGTGAGTGTGTTTAGTTTGTCCACTAACCCAAGAACTCTCAGATAACAAAACAAGAGATGAGGGCTCCTATTTGCACAGAGCCCACAGGACATCCT
>NW_007733130.1:112649-114937 GCF_000696425.1 Galeopterus variegatus | reverse complement strand
GAGTTTGGATGTATTGTCCTCCCAGAACTCATGGAAATCTGATCCCCGATGTGGCAGTGTTGGAAACTGGTTGAATCTTGGGGGCGGGTCCCTCATGAATGGATTAATGCTCTCCCTAGATGGGGGGATTAATGAGTGAGTTCTCGCTCTATTAGTTCCTGTGAGAGCTGGTTGTTTAATAGACACTACGACCTCCTCTCTCTTGCTTCCTCTCGCCATGTGATCTGCTTGTACCTGCCGGCTGCCTGCCACTTTCTGCCATGAGTAGCAAAACAAAACAAAAACAAAACAAATAAACCTCTGTTCTTTCAGAATACAATCTCAGGTATTCTGTTACAGCAACACAAAATGGACTAATACACTTACCAGGAAAAAAACAAAAACAAAAAGAAAAAACCTGTGAGATAATAAAAAACCTATCACTATCCCCAGTTATACCTCTAACAGGAGCTCTGAAGGAAAGGTTCATGGTGACATGAGTTCACTTGTGGGAGCCCTAACCTTGCCTGGGGTGGAAGAGGACTGAGAAGAGGAGGAGGGTTGTCCGAAGCTGCTCGTCTTCAGAGGCGGGAGTGTCTTCACCCAGCGATAGGAAGGCGCTGAAAGTCTACTGGCTGGGGGCATTGGTGAGCTGTTCGTACCAGGCAAGGAAGTGACAAACGTTTATCAAGTCCTTACCATCTCTTACATGCCTGAGTCTGTGCAGCACCAAACCCTGTCCCTGCATCTGTCTCAGACCCAACTTGAGGGTTCTGATGCTGAGTTCCTCAGAGAGGGTCAGAGACAAAGTGCCTCTGGCCACCCTTGGGGAGTCTGATTACAGCGAAGGGAACCCTGAGCCCCAGGAGGTGGCGGCAGCCTGGGTCAGCAGTGTCAGGTGCTCTGGTGGTGGCAGTGGGGGACATGGTGATGGCTGAGGTGAGCTCACCAGGCCTTGGGCTTGGGGAGGTGCGTTACACACTTGCAGGTTTCCCTGTTCATTCTCTTACAGCACCTTTGACGTTTTTTGGGGTCACCGCCTGTGTCGTCTGCCGAGCACCATGGCCACTCGAAATGTTAAAACTGCCCCGTGGGGGTTTTCCTTTTCTTTTTTCAGCCATCTGGGTGTTGCTTCCCATGCCTCGTGCTCTCTGTGGCTTTTGATCTCTGACTCAGTAATGTGTTTGGTCTAGGAAGAAGAACTACTGACAATCAGAGCTTCATTTAATTTGACACATAGATTTTTTTAAAGTGTTTTTTTTTTAAGTTTTAGTTGTGATTCCTGAAAATGACAGATGATTGCAAAGAGAAGTTTTAAATTATCTATGTTCTGGAATCAAGATTTTGAGGGTCCAATAGATTCTATCTGGTGCTATTGAATATACTGTATTTCCTAGCTCTTCACATGGTTTCTGGTATCTTCCAAATCTCTTCATATTCAACAATGTTAGCTTTAGGTAAATTAATACTGAGCTAAGCTTTAGTTTTGGACTCCATGCAGCCTGGAATGGGTGAGGCAGTTAAGAACAACCGTTAGATGCCAGGGACGCTTTAGCGGCATGTGTATTGAGGGCCAGGGTCGTGGGTGGGGGTTAGCTAAAACAGTGAGCGATTTTGAGAGTTTGCTGCCTGGACCAGCAGTACCAGCATCCCATGGGATTTCTTAGAAATGCTAAGTCTCAGGTCTCACCCAAACTTCTGAATCAGAAGCTCTGGGTGGGGCCCAGCTATCTGTGTTTTCACAAGCCCTCCAGTGATTCTGATGCATGCTGAAGGTGAGAAGCTACTTGGAACCACAGTGGCTTAAACAAAATAGAAGTTCACTCCTGGTAATTGTCTCAGTCTCTTTGGGCTGCTGTAACAAAGCTCACAGGCTGTGTGGCTTGTCAATAACAGACATTTATTGCTCACGGTTCTGGGGGCTGGAAGTCCAAGATCAAGGTGCCAGCAGATTCAGTGTCTGGTGAGGGCCTCTTCCTGGCTCATGGATGGGACCTTCTTCTTAGTCCTCACATGGTAGAAGGAGTGAGGGAGCTCTCTGGGGTCTCTTCTATAAGGACACTAATCCCATTCATGAGGCTCCACCCTCACGACCTCATCACCTCCCAAAGGCCCCACCTCCAAATGTCATCCCATTAGGGGTTAGAATTTCAACCCATGAATTCTGGGGGCACACAAACATTCAATCTACAGCACTAATGTTTTAGTCCTGGGATAAGCAGCCTAGGGGTGAAATGGCAGCTCTGTGATGTTGGGGAGCCCAGCTCACTCCATCCAGCCACTCTGCTACCCTCAAAATAGGGCTCCTG
>NW_007733130.1:110521-111752 GCF_000696425.1 Galeopterus variegatus | reverse complement strand
TTTTTTTTTTTTTGTAAATAAATGATCTCAGCCTTGGGAGTTAGGAAAACTCAGATTTGAATCCAGGTTTCCCCGTATTCTTCTCAGTAGCTCTGTTTGCCTGGGCACCTCTCTGAACTTGTTTTCTCATCTACAAAACTGTGGAAAGGGTCAGGGTGGAGTTGGAAATAATGCATGTAAATCTGCTAACATGGTGACTGGAGGGTAAAGGTGCTTAGCAATTGGTGGCAAGGGCTATGCTTGTGTCTATTTTCCTCTTAAAATTTAATAATCCATGCAATTAATTAAAATGCTTAAGACAGCTTTGTATCTTCTACAGGTAGAAGATAAGGCCACTTGGTTTTAAGTATGCAAATGGGACGTGTCATATTAAGCTTTCTATGGATTCATTTACAAGGGTCTCTCACTAACTAGTTAAGAGGCTTTTTACCAAAAAGACCAAAATAGCCTTATCTCAGTTTGAGTGTGCCAGGGCACCCCTGCAGTTTTCATGGTTCAACTGAGAACAGAAGTAAGAGCTGAAGCTCCTCGTGGACGGGAGCCTGGCCTTCTGCACGGGCTATCTTTGAGCTCCTCCTTCACACCTTCAACAGCTCTTTTTTCAGTTCCAATGCATGGCCCCCTGTGTGCACTACCTGCAGCCCCAGAGGTGAGGGTCTGGTCTCCCTGCTCCAAGGTCCTGTGGCCATTGGTCCGGGTCTGTGCTATGGACCACCCGGGCCCCCTGTGTGGTGCTGTGGTTGGCTGGGTGTGGATGTGTCCCCACAGCAATGTGGTTCAAGGGATATTTTTTTCCCCCTAGTATTGCTTTTTTTTAGTATCCCTGGCACATAGATGGTTTTGTAAAAAAAAATTAACTGATAAAATTACTTGGCCCTGAAGAATCTAAGTTTCCAGAAAGGTTTCAGTATGTAATTGGGCTCATTTGACTAGTGACGTTTACCATTTAACCCTGTGATGGAGATTAGGAATCAGGACACCTCTTCCCACCTGCTCCTACCTGAGCACTTGGACCCTTTCCAAATCTGTGCAGATGTGGCTAAAATTCCATCCCTAGGTTCAGCCCAGGGTGGGAAGAGGGGTGAGGATACTTGGCCTGCTCTCCCGTCCCTTATGCCATGTCCTGCCTTTTCTAGTCTGCCAGGGCAGAGGGAGAGCAGAATGTGGTGTGGTTGGGGAAGCCATGGTGGGACAATGAGATAGAGCCTGCAGGAAAAGAACAAAATCTTCT
>NW_007733130.1:104119-108997 GCF_000696425.1 Galeopterus variegatus | reverse complement strand
GGTGGGAGCGCCGCCGCACTCCCAAGTGGCACACTGTAGCAGTGCGCCACCAGGCCGGCCCGTTTTTTGACCAGAAGCTACATTAAGAAATATATTTTGTGTGTATACACCGTGCACATACAATATACACATATGTACATAACAGAAACAAAAATGTTGCCCAAATTACATTTACTCTTGCTACTTTTGGGTGCACTCTGATATCTTCTGTCCCGGAGTACTCTCAGTCATTTAAAAAACATGTTGGTCTGACCCACTACACTAATTTCATTATGAACCAGTGGGGTACTGTCTGCTATGGACTGAGTGTATGTGTCCCCCCAAATACATATGTTCAAGCCCTAATCCCCAATGTGATGGTATTTGTAGGTGGTGCCTTTGGGAAGTGCTATGATTTGAATGCGTTTGCCAAAAAGCTGTGTTGAAAACTTAATCCTCAATGAAACAGTGTTGGGAGGTGGGGCCTCATGAGAGGTGACTGGGCCACGAGGGTGGAGTGAATGGGTTAATGCCATCATTGCAGGAGTGAGGTCATTATCGCGGGGGGGGGGGGGTTGCTATCGCAGGAGTGTGTCTGTCATTGCTGGAGTGGGTTCCTTATAAGAAGATGAGTTCCTGCCTCTTTCTCTCTCTCTGTCTCTCACTCTTACCCTCTGCTTTTGGCCACGGGACGATGCAGCAAGAACGCCCTCTCCAGATGCTAGCACCTTGGTCTTAGACTTTCCAGCTTCCAGAACCATGAGGAAATAAATCTCCAGTCTTTATAAATTACCCAGTCCAAATTATCCAGTCTGCAGTGTTCTGTTATAGTAGCACAAAGCAGACTAAGGCAGGAGTTAATTAGGTCATGAGGGTGAAGCCCTCATGAATGGGATTAATGCCCTTACAAGAAGAAACACAAGAGAGATATCTCTCTTTTTCTGTGCCACGTGAGCACACAGTGAGAAGATGACCATCTGCAAACCAGGAAGAGGGTCCTCACCAGACACAGCATATGCTGGCGCTTTGATCTCGGACTTCCAAGCCTCTAGAACTGTGAAAAATAAATTTCTGTTGCTTAAGCCACCCAGTCTGTAGTATTTTCTTATAGTAGCCTGAACTAAGACATCACCCTGGGATATGCCCGAGGAAGTGAAGTACCAACTCCCAAACCTTCAGATTCTTCCCTAGTCCATGTGGATGTTTCTAAGATTCCATCTTCAGGTTCCTACCAGGGTGGGAGGATGAGATGAGGGTGCTTGGTCTTTGGTCTCATCTCGTAAGTCATTCCCTTTATCCTTCACAGTCTAGGGATTATTCTAAGGCCAGTCCTCTATACTTTGGTGTTTATTATGTAAAATCAGTTGTGAGAGTTCCAAGGAAACTCTTATAATTCTGACAAGCCTGGTTTTCAATAATGTTGTCTCATTATCTCACCGTGGATTTAAAAAGTTTTAAAAAGCTTTTTTTTTTTTTTAAACTACAAATACTAATTATCTTAGTTTCTGTGGGTCAAGAATTTGGGAGCAGCTTAGCTGGGTGGCTCTGGCTCAGGGTCTTTCATGAGGCTACAGACAAAATGTCATCTGAAGGTTTGACTGGGGCTGGAGGGTCTGCTTCCAAGATTGCTCCCTGACCTGGCTGCTGGAAGGAGACCTCAATTCCTCACCACATGGACCTCTCCATAAGGCCGATTAAGTGTCTTCACGATGTGACAGCTGGCTTCCTCTGGGGGGAGTGATCCAAGAGCAAGCAAGAAGGGCTGTGTTCCCTTTTGACTTTGTCTCAGAGGTCACACACACCATCACTGTTGTCTTATTCTAATTATTAGAAGCACACACTGAGTTCGAACAAAATGCAAAGGGAGGGGGAATGAAGCTCTGCCTTCGGAAGGGAGCGTGAGGAATTCATGGGCATATTTTAAACTCCCACGATAACCTATATGTCTTTTCAAATACCTAATAACACGAGGCAGTGTATGCTATGTGCTACCTGAGTGGCATAAAACAGCGAGTGCTACAGGAGAACCCAAGACGGAAGGAAGAACTGCTGGTTTCTTGTGCAATCAGAGAAGGTTGTGCAAAGAAGATGAGTCTTGAACTGAGCGGTGAGGGGATGGTAGGGCTAGAAAACCAGAGAGAACCAGACAAGCATTCCAGTTGGTATAAACAATGTGAGTCGAGTTAGGGAGGGACGTTCCTACCTTAGGTGTCTGGAGTCCTTGGACTTCTCCACTTGAGTCACGCTGGTTTCCCTGCCACCCCAGTCTACTCTTAACCCTCCAGCACTCCTTTACACAGCTTAACTGTCCTCATGCCCTCCAGGTCTGCTTTCTGAAGACTCAGAGCCAGTTACATGAGTAAATCTGGGCTTAAGCATTAATGTATTCACCCCACTCACACAGCAGAAATACTCTTTTTTAAGGATGTGTACAATTTGATAGTTTTTGAGATAGTAATACTTGTGAAACCACCACCACAATCAAGATGGTGAGTATGACCCCCAAACATTTCCTTGTGTCCCTTTTCATCCCTCTGTCCCATCCCTTGCCTGCATTCTCAGGAAACCACTAATCCATTTTCTGTTACTATAGATTTGTTTGCACTTGCTAGAATTTTCCATAAATGGAATCACATGTATGTTCTCCTGGTGGTCTGGCTCCTCTCACTCAGCATAATGATTTGGGGATTCATCCACGTTGCTGTGTGTATCAATAGTTCACACCTTTTTGCTGATAAACAGTATATCATCATGTGGATATACCACAATTTGTTTACCCAATCACCTACTGACAGTCGTTTGGCTTGTTTCCAGTTTTTGGCTATTACAATAATGCTGCTGTGGACGTTTGAGTACAAGACTTTGTACGGACACATGTTTTCCTATGAAATGGTTGGGTCATTCAGCAGATGAGTGCGTAACTACTTAAGAAACTGCCAAACTACCCTCCAAGGTGGTCGAACCATTTTGCACCACCACCAGCAGTGTGTGAGAGTTCCAGTTCCTTTGCATCCTCACCAACTCTTAGTATGTTCAGTCTTTTTAATTTTATTCATTCTTTGTGCTTTTCATCTGTGTTTCCCTAATGACTAATGAGGTTGAGTATTTTCTTTCATGTGCTTATTTGCCATCCATATATCTTCCTTGGTGAAGTGTTTATTCATGTCTTTTGCTCATTTTAAAAAATGGGCTGTTTGTTTTCTTATTGAATTTCGAGAGTTCTTTATATATTCTGAATATAAGTCCTTTAATAGATTTGCAAATACTTTCTCCCAGTATGGGGCCATCTTTTCATTCTTCTAACAATGGCTTTGAAGAGCAGTTCCTAATTTTGATAAAGTCCAATTTATCAATTTTTTCTGGATGATGCATTTGGTGTTATATCTAAGAAATTTTTGCTTACCCTAAAGTCACAACGATTATCTCCTATATCTTCTTTTAGAAGTTTAGAAGCCACTGTTTTAAAAGCCACTGAACTGCCTTTGCACCTTGGTTGAAAATCAATTGACCATATACGTGTAGGTCTATTTTGGGAGTCTCTATTTTGTTCCATTGATCTGTTTGTCTCTCTTGTGGCCAATATCACACTATCTTGGATATTATAGCTTTGTAATAAATCTTGAGCCTAGGTAGAGTAAACCTTCCAACTTTCCTCTTTTCAAACTTATATTTATCAAACTGTCAGGTGTTGAAGTGGTCAGTTAGGACAACGAGCAAAACTGAAAGTAACAAGTCCTTATTCGCTTAATGTGACAGTATAAGCAAGAGCTAAACAAACCTTCCAACTTTCCTCTTTTCAAACTTATATTTATCAAACTGTCAGGTGTTGAAGTGGTCAGTTAGGACAATGAGCAAAACTGAAAGTAACAAGTCCTTATTCGCTTAATGTGACAGTATAAGCAAGAGCTAAACTGTAAAGTGCTGGCTCCCTCCATTCCATTTGCTCCCATGGAATGACATTGGGCTCTGGGGTCAATCAATCAGGTGACCTGCAGTGCAAGTAGGAAATTGAACCAAAGCCTCCTGCTGTTTTATGGAAGTGAGGGAGGGAGAGTGGAAAGAGCTAAGAGTAGAAAAGTACTGAGTCAGAGTGGAGAAAAGTGTCTTAGCCACTGCCCCCCACACCCCTGCTTCCCCCATAAGGAGGACTCCAAATGGAGGTGCCAGGCTAGATTGGCAGATATGATTATGAGTATGTCTGGCCTGGGGTGAGGCCTGAACCCTTGAGGGCAGCTCCCTTCTGAGACTGCAATACACTGGCTGTGCACCAAGTCTGGTGAGAGGAGCACAGCTTTCCCCTGCCAGGCAAAGCCTTTGTAACTGCCTACGGTTGGGCCTGAAAGATAACATGTAGGACTTTGGCCTGGAGCTGGACTCCTCAGCTTTTGGCTGTAAAAAAACCTCTGCATTTATGCTTGAGTTTCAGAATAAGTTTGCCAATTTCTACAAAAAAGGCTTCTGGGATTTTCATTGAGATTGTGTTGAATCAATGGATTGATTTGGAGAGAACTGGCATTTGACAATATTTAGTTTTCTGATCCATGAACATGGTAAATCTCTGCATTTCTTTAGGTCTTTAAAAAATTCTCTTAGCAATATTTTGTGGTTTTTGATGTGCAGGTTGAACATATCTTTAGTCAGATATGAATCTTAAATATTCAGTATTTTTAATGCTATCAAATAATATTTCAAAAGTTTCCATTTTCATTTTTTTGTCTCTAATATATAGAAATACAATAGATTTTTGTATGTAGATCTTGTATCCTGCAATGTTGCTAAACTAAGGTATTAGCTCTAGTAACTTTTCTGTAGACTCCATAACATTAACCTAAATTATGTGGTATTAGTTTAACTGGCAGGCAGCAGACAAGGACACAGATATTACAGGCTGGAAAGTGA
>NW_007733130.1:100815-102673 GCF_000696425.1 Galeopterus variegatus | reverse complement strand
GGATGCAATACCTACTTGGAAGTTTGAGCTTTCTCCCATTGAATAGGGTGGGTTCTGCGTCAGAAGGGTACATATGGACGTTTGGGTGGCCTAAGACTGGACTGTGACAGAGTTGTCCACCTACATTCACACTTTCTTCATTTCTAGAACTACCAAACTGCCAAGCGTTTGTTGCATCCATGTTTGCTTAGCTGGAGAACGTCATCTCCCACCTTCTGAATACTTAGATGTGGCTGTATCTCTCATGAGATCAACGGAATGAGTAGAAATGACAGGTGCCACTTGTGGGACACTTTTGAAGAGCACTGAGATGTGCATTCCTTCTCTTTCTGCCTTTTCACTGGGCTAAGCTACAGATGTGATGGCAGGTGCTGGAGTGGCCACTTTGGACCCAGGGCCGAAGATTATGTCTGAGGATGGCAGAGTTGCCCTACTGGTCCGGGACCACCTTGGGTCCATTGTATGACAGGAAAAAATGAAAACAAGAACAAGAAGCAACTCTCCTGTTTCAGATATTGAGTCTCTGTTAAAGCAACCATATCTATATCCCATCTAAAACCTAGGCTTCATTTTGGATTAGGGAATTAAGTATCCTTATCTTCAAGGGATAAAGCAGAGCCATTTTTGAACAAATGGAAAAGAACCTTTTGCTAATCTAAGTCAGGGTTTTGGTGCAATTAAACTCAATACATAACCATTGAACACTTAATCTGAGATGATCTTGTACTATACGTTATGGAAGAAAAGACAGTCCTGCTCAGCAGGAGACTACCTATTTCTAGATTTTTTACATATGGGGAATAAACTACTTTACTTAAACTGCTGTATTTTGGGTATCTTTGTTATACCCAAGATGATGCTTAGACTGCATACTAAAGAATATAACTAGAATTTGTTGGAAAACCAGAGCGTAACTGCAAAAATAACAAAGCAGAGCAGTGTGTGCTAGGTGGGGAATATAGACAAATAGAGCATCTCAGCATCGAGAAGCTCAGAAGAAATTAGGTGGAGAGTCTGAAGAAAAGTCATAGTGGTGAAAATGGCATGACTCAAGGCAGGAACATTTTTCTCCTCAAAAACAAAACAACTCATTGTAACTTTTCTTGCAACTGTTTTGGTAAATAAGAAACCCTGGTTTTATGAAAAGAAGTTTTGAAATAAATTAAGGTATACTTTTTCTTTAAAAATGTTTATTTTTTACAATTATAAAAGTAACGCCATTGAAAGACTTGAGAACGTTATAACAATGTAGAATATTTTTGAAAGTTTAAAGAAATTGAAAAATCAGTAGATTCCCACTTCCCAAACAACAACAAAACTGTAAACATTTCTAGTTTTTCATTTTTCTTCAGTGGGTGGGTGTGTAAGTAGGAGGACAGTCGTCCCTCGGTATGCCTGGGGGATTGGTTCCAGGATCCCCACAGGATATCAAAATCTGAGGATGCTCGAGTCCCTTATATAAAGTGGCGTAGTGTTTGCATATAACCTATACATATCTTCCCATATACTTTAAATCATTTCTAGGTTACTTATAATACCTAATACAGTGCAAATGCTATGTAAATAATTGTTATACTGTACTGTTTTTATTTCTACTATTTTTAATTGTTATATTATTTTTTTTCGAATATTTTCAGTTGGTGGTTGGTTGAATCCATGAATGTGGAGGGCCGATTGTATTTTTATACTTACTACATATATACACTGTAGTTCTATTGTGGTTTTTCACTTAACATTAAGTACTTCTTAACATTAAAAATTCTTCAGTTCTGAGTTGCAGAGTATTTCTACCTGTACTTGTTTGAGGAACCTCCATACCATTTTCCATAAAGCCTGCACCATTTTGCAGTCCCACCAA
>NW_007733130.1:98189-100098 GCF_000696425.1 Galeopterus variegatus | reverse complement strand
TATCATCTCTTAACAAAATCCAATCACAAGTACAAACCGAGGCACGATTCTGCCTAGGGGACATCTAAACTACAATACAGACACTCTGATCTTTCCAACGCTGTGTGTTCGGCAATACCCTGCAGTGTGACAGGGAGTCCCCCTGTCTTTATAGCCGGTGCAGGGCACATGAAGAAGGTGCCAGGGCCTAGCCCACGAGGGAGGCCGCACCGAGGCCCTGTCGTGTCGGCGAGCGTTGACTTGAGTCCCTTCCCTGCGGGAGACGCTGCACCCACGTCGGCAGCACGTTTGTGTCGACCCAAACCTCACGGACGGTCCCCCACCCGGCTCCTCCGCCTTGCACTCGGGTTGAAGTCTGTCGCGGGAGCGAGTGCTGTGTCCCGAGCTGGTGCACACGACGCCCAGTGCGCGTGCGGTCACACTGGCCCCTGCCCCACTCCGCACTCTCGGGAGAGCGGGGCTCGGACTGTCACTGTCGCGACTCCCGCGCTCACCGCCTGGCGCACGGCCTCCGCTTTTTGGCCCCAGCCGCTTCTCGTACTCGGCGCGGCCATCGGCACACCGGGGACCGGTGAACTCTGTCCCTCAGCCGGGGACCGCAGAAACACTGGGGGCCGGGCTGCGCCGCCCTTGGGAGAAGACACGCCCTCGGGGCCACCCGCGGGGCTCAGCTTGGGGACCTCGTTCCGGGCGGTCCGGCCAGCAGCGCCCGCGCCCGTCCACCCATGCTCTCGGTCGGCAGGAGGGCTAGCCAGCTCCTCCACAGTCTCNCGGAAGCGCGGAGGGGCGTGGCGGGGCCGGCTCTGCGGTCTTTGTTTAGCTTTTCGTTCCTTGGAACAAAACGGGACACCTGAGGGGAGCCCAGTCTGTTGTTCTAAGTCACCTAGGGTGCGGCGCCCCGGGGCTGCGAGCTTCGGGCAGCGGAAGCGCCTGTCCCTCCCTCCTCCAGCCCCTGGGCTGCACCTTGCGCGGAGTGACCTGAGCGCCGCGTCCTCAGAAGTGCTTTCAGCTGCGGCTGCAGCGCGGGAAGGGTCCTCATCCCTGGTGGCGAGTCCCAGCCTCTCGGATGGAGCCCAGCAGCCTGTCTCCGGGCTCCACCCCAGAGCCCAGTTTCTCCTGTGCGCCGGAGCCTGCACCACTGCCTTGGCGATGGTGGAGGACTAGGTGGTGTGCCTCATCTTTTCTTTATGGTGTAATTCCCCCAAATCCTGCATTTCAGCATTTCCGAAGAATTCTATTTTTCTTTTCCTTAAAGAGTTGTTGGGTATAGGAGGAGGTCATATGGAGGGTTTGTTATAGCATAGAATGCTCAGTATGAGATTAGAAAAGAGGATGCTAAAGAGGTTATTAGAGGTTTTTTGGGTTTGATGTAGTTTGGAAACGGTGTGGTCTGTTTCTCGTTCATCTAGTTAGCAGTTTCTATTCCCTGTGCTCTTTTCATTTCACCTCCGATTCATCCCCGGCCCTAGAAGTTTATTTTTGACTCACATTTGGATTGAGTTTTGAAAAAAAATCCAGATTATTGAAAAAAGAAAGTATATCTAAATTATGCAACCAGATTACCTAAATTTTATAAATGTATCTTAAAAATAAATTCTCTCTTACAAGCCAGTATTTAATAATGGACATTTAAAGGCAATGCTTTCTAAATGCTGAATTTCCTCATCTTGTACTATCCTTTACACATTGCAATGTTTGTTAAACCTTCTGACACACCAGTAAAACAAAGAATCCAAAAACTCAAGCTTAGATTTCCAAACTGAATCAAGGTTGACTAGAATTTAGTTTGGCTTTAAGTCTTTCCAATCAATTTCCCACTATATAAATGACACTTCTGGTATAAGTTAACAAATACAGAAATGAGCCAATAGCTCTAACTGCAAAACTTCAGGACCTGTTCCCTTCCGGG
>NW_007733130.1:95986-97062 GCF_000696425.1 Galeopterus variegatus | reverse complement strand
CAAATACAGAAATGAGCCAATAGCTCTAACTGCAAAACTTCAGGACCTGTTCCCTTCCGGGCTGTTCTGTCTTTTCATATAGGCGTGTGTGTTTTTGGTGCACAGACATATCTCTGTATCTGGGCCAGTAAAGTACTTTTTCTGGTGTGGGGCCAAGTCTATACCCTTATTGTTCATCTGTTGTAACTTTTCCTCAAAAAAGTATTTAAATTTTAGATGGTGGCCATTCCAATCTCCACTCCTGGTACTAGTCCAGCCTTGACAAGTTGCTGAAAATTCTGAATGGCCCCAGAAATGGGCAGTTTTATCTCTTTAGTTTCAGTGGCTGTAAATTTGAAACTTATGGACTTAATATTACTGTTCTGAAAGTTGAATTCATGTCCACTCTAACTTCCATCCGTGTAACAACTTTTTGCTCCTCTGTGTTACCTATATCTATGTTGTTGTTTGCACCCTGCCTCTGTCAAAAGTTCTGTGACAGGGCCGGCCCGGTGGCGCACTGGAGAGTGCGCCGTTTGGGAGCGTGGCAGCGCTCCCGCCGAGGGTTCGGATCCCATGTGGAGACCGGTTCCCGCTCACTGGCTGAGCGCGGCGTGGGCGCAACACTGAGGGTGGCGATTCCGTTGCCGGTCCCTGGTACGGGCGCGACACCGAGGGTTGCGATCCCGTTACTGGTCAGTAAAAAAGACAAAAAGGAAAAAAAAAAGTTCTGTGACAAAAGCATCGCCTTTTGACCTTAGAAGACAAGGCCTGTCTGTTCAGTGTCTATTGCTCAGCCTAGTGTCATGTGTGCACTTAGTGATATGTAGGAGGTGCTCAGTTTCCCTGGGCTGGGGTTATAGGACAGTTTCTGATTTACAAGCCACTCCCCAAGTGTCAGGCCCCTCCCCTCAAGGAAAGTTACTGTTGCCAGTTAGACCTAATTTCAGCACCAACACCAGGGAGTGAGACCACAAGGGGCTGTCTTATGCACATCCAGTGTCTGGGCATGCTCAATAGAGAAGGGTTATGTAACCCTGGCAGCTGGATGACCTTCCACTACAGGTGCTAGAGAGCACAGAATATTCTTGAATCTT
>NW_007733130.1:93663-95545 GCF_000696425.1 Galeopterus variegatus | reverse complement strand
CCTGGCAGCTGGATGACCTTCCACTACAGGTGCTAGAGAGCACAGAATATTCTTGAATCTTCCTGGTGCATGTGATGGGATTTGACCAAGGGACACGATCCAAGAAGAAACCAACTGAACATGTGCAAAACTAAATGTTATGTAACTGGGAACTGCCCTCTTAATTGAATATTCATCAGATAGAGAAACTTTTATAAAAACGGAATCCCAGCAGAAGGCGGGGCTGCTGCTCACTCTCCTGAGCCAACCTGCATTCTGTACTGAACTTTGAATATGTATTTATTGCTTTTGTCTTAGATTTGGAGTGGGCCCTGCTCAGTCTCTGGAGCTATGCCACACACTGTCTGTGAAACCTGTATCTCTTATTCGTTGCATTAAACCATTTAACTGTTCTCACTTTCTACTGTGACTCTGCTCTTGAATTCCTTCCTCTGGTGGAGTCAAGAACCTGATAAGAGGATGCGATGGATTGAGACTGGCTACTGGGCCTCTGGGCCCTTCCTCTGACATCACTAGTACTAAATACTTGTGTTGTTAAGGATTATCATTTCAGCTTTAATCCTACCTTGTTTGTATTCTTACAGAACATTCTACCCTTTTATAAACTGCAGCCTAGTAGTAGATTTCCACTTTATGAGAAAGTAAGGTTCAAACCGTCAAACTCTTTGGATGTTTAATTTCTCCTGAGCTGCCTACAATGGATCAAAACGTGAATGGACCAACTTTGGTGACTGGTTAGAACTGCACCTGTGCCAGACTCCCTTGTTTGCCGCACGCTCTTTTCAGGTTAGGGGTGGCTTCTGAGCAGCCCTGGCTGTCTGGTAGGGCACACAGCAATGTGTCTGGCCTTATGTGTGGAGGCAGTCTTGTTCTGCTTCAGTGCCTGGCTATGAAGCAATGCTCTGGGAACTTTAGGACTGAGGGAGAAGGGGAATTCATGCTAGTTGAACTGACTTGGTGGGCAATTGTTAGAGATAAGTACAAGGGGGAAGGCTTATAATTAAGCCTTAGAGTGCCTCCTATGTTGTTAAATGTGAGTTCATTAATTTTATGTAAAACTTTTTTTTTTTTCACATTGGAAACATTGTCAATCTATTTTCTCGATCAAGAGTTTGGGATTTGGAGATATTTAAAATAACTTGGACAGGTTCAATTCAATCTCTGCTTTCTTGTCTTTTCATTCATAGTGGTCACTGTATTTTTTGTTGTGATGCTTATTTTTGTGGTGCAGACAGATGCAGAACACATGTTGAAGGGATCCTCTTTTTAAGAACTTTATAGTTAGAAAAACAGTAGAAGTATGTATTCATCCAAAACGTGACTCCTTGAAAAAAAAAATTGTCCACAGCAATAAAATTTATAAACTACTAGCTAATCTAACCAAGAAAAAAGGAAGAAGTATAAAGTATACAAAATAAGAACTGAGAAGGGGAAATCATAGGACAAAATTTAAAGAATTGTAAGAGACTGTTTACTTAACTCCTTGAAAATAAATTTGAACACCTGCATAGAAATCATAATTTTTACAAAAATATAATTGACCCAAACTGATCCCAGAAGAGGTAGAATATCTAAACAACTCGATTTTCACAGAAGCAATAAAGTTGTCAGAGTTACCTCCTCCAAAAATGTCATGTCCTGATGGTTTCACAGAGAATGTCTACCAAATATTTAAAGAGCAGATAATTCCAACATTATTTAAACCGAGAGAAATATCCAGATTCTTTTTAAGAAGCAAGTATAGCATTGAAATCAAACCCGATGAGGAAAGATGGCAGCGGCGACACAGAGACAGAGAGGAAGGCATGGGACCGGCCCAGCTCTGGGAGCTTTGTGAGTGACCCCCAGCCCAGCCCCGCTTGGGGGGCAAAGGCCCGCCCAG
>NW_007733130.1:92142-92753 GCF_000696425.1 Galeopterus variegatus | reverse complement strand
AAAGAAATACCACATGTTGTTCTCACTCATTGGTGGGAGCTAAAAAATAAACAAATTAATTCATCCACATACACACCAAAAAAAAAAAACCGGGGGGGGGGCGAAGAAGATATAACAACTATACCTTTTTGAAGTTGTTACAACAAGCAAACGGAAATTACATTCTTGGGGGGGAGGGGAGAGAGGGAGGAGGGAGAGAGGTGTCGGTGATGGGCCATAATAATCATATACATTGTATATTGACAAAATAAAAATTTAATGAAAATTAAAAAAAAAAAAAGAAATCAAACCCGATAAATATTCCACAAGAAAGAAAACTACAGACCAGTCTTACGTATGATATTGATGCAAACTGCTAAGTAAATATGATGAAACGGAATCCAGCAATGGGATTAGGTCTCAGAATACACAGATGGGTCACCATTAGGAAATCTATTAATATAATTTATCGTTTAATGGATCAAAGGAGAAAAATGATATAGCTCTCTCTCTCCTGGTGCTGAAAAGTTATTTGACCAAATTTAACTACCATTCTTTTTTTTTTTCATGTCCGGCAACGGATCGCAACCCTCAGTGTCGCGCCCGTACCGGACCGGGACCGGCAACAGGAT
>NW_007733130.1:83033-92086 GCF_000696425.1 Galeopterus variegatus | reverse complement strand
CAGTGAGCGGGAACCGGTCTGTATGTGGGATCCGAATCCTCGGTGGGAGCGCCACCGCGCTTCCCACGCGGCGCACTGTAGCAGTGCGCCACTGGGCCGGCCCTAACTACCATTCTTGATGATAACACTTAACAGAGTAGGAATAGATGGCTGCTGCCTTAACATGAAAAAGTAATATGTGTTTCAGCCCAAAGGCCAACTTTAGGCTTAATGAAGAAATATTAGAGATTCCCACTAATGTTTAATCAAGACAAGAATGTGGTCTTAGCCTAAAACCTAGTACCAGGTGCACACTGTTACCAAATGCTTTTGATATTATCATCTTAGATTTAATCCTACCTTTAAGGAAAAAATCCTACCTCTTTTTGCATTCTTAAGGAAACTTCCACCTTTTGTTGTGTGATCTAGTAGTAGACTTATACTGTGCAAGAAGGTAAGATTCAGGAAAAAAAAAGAGAAGGTAAGATTCAAACCTTCAAACTTTTTAATGTTTAATTTCTTTCAGGTTACCTAAATTGGATAATAACATGAAAAGATGAACTTTGAGTGACTGTTTATTATTTTACATTGTATTGTAGGTAGTAGCCAATGTGGTCAGGCAAGATAAGGCAATTAGAGATGTACAAAAGAGGAAAAAAAAGATCAGAGGTTCTTCAATACATATGGAATGTAGCTTATGATAAAGGTGATACCTCAAATCAGTGGGGAAGAGATGGAATATTCAATAAATGTTGTTGGACAACTGGGTATGAAAGAAAAGATGGATCTGTACTTCGCACCTTAAACCAGGGTAAATTCCTAACGGACATATGATGACAATAATAGCTCACACTTAATGAGTGTACTACATGCTAGGCCCTGTAGTAATTAATTTACATATATTAGCACATTTATTCCTCCCAGTAACCCAATGAGGTAGTAACTATTATTATCTCCATTTGTGGATGTGGAAACTGAGGCCCAGGAGGTTAGGTGACTTATCCAAAGTCATGTGGCTAATAAATAGTGGAGCTGGGATACGAACCTAGGCAGTTTGGCTCTAGAGTTTCTGGTCTTAGTTACTATACTCCTTTTCCATTTAGTTAAATGTAAACAATGAAACAATTTAAATATGCGAAAAGGAGATTTCCCTTATAATCTTGGTGTGAAGAAAGCCTTTCTAACCATGGCTTGGAAATGAGAACATATAGAAGATTGTAAATTAGATCACATCAAAACAAAAATCTTCTGCATGGCAAAAATCATCATAAGCAAAGTCAAAAGACAAACTAAGATATTCACAATTCATATCATAGGTGAAGGACTAATATCTTCAATATATAAGAAGTTTGTACAAATTAATAAAAAAATCCACTAACATCTATTAGAAAAATAGGCAAAGGTTATGAACAGACAGTTTATAGAAAAGGAAGTACAGTTGGCTCTTAAACATAAAAATATGCTCAACTTCACTCATAATGAAGAGAGTGCAAATACCATTTTTCATTTTTCAGACTGGCAAAAATCCAGAACTTTGATGATACACTCTTGTAAGATTTGGGATGAATCCCAATCTCACATAGAACGGGAATACTCGCCTCGAAGAGACACAAGACCACAAGCACTGCAATTAGCAAGAGGTTTATTATTTCCAACGCGTTGGGTTCTCACCGCCAAGCTGGGGTGAGACCCCATTAGGCTTTTTAGCTGTCTCTTTATACATTTTTCTGGCAGCCAGGAAACAAGGCAATAAGCAGTGTTTATTGGCTAACTTAAGTGACCCTAAAGCTCATTGGTTGGCACCCATCCGTCTCTAGGTGATTTCCCTTCTGACTTCTTTACTGGTAGACACTTGGCCATCTGCTGGTTTGACTTAGCTATGTAGAGACATAAAATCAGCTAAGTACTTCTGTACCTCATAGCTCTGTGGTTACAAGCCTGTGCCTGTGTTAGCAAGAAAACCACAGGCTGTCAGCTCTGAGCTCTTCCTGTGTAGGGGAGAAGTAGACCAATTCTCAGAGACCCCTCCTCAAGCAACCACACTTCTTGCCCCACTTACCCAGGTGTGACAAGACCCCTACCCAGAGGTTCCTTAGAGAACATGCTTATGTGGAAAGTTTTATGTTCTACCGCAACCTACATTCCTCAGCTCTTGCAAGCTAGCAGAACATCCTGTGTATCTAGCTGGCCCGGGGGAGGGAGGCAAGGTGTGTCTTGCTGTAACAGCTTTTAAGATGGCTTCACTGTTGTTAAGTTAGAGCAAGCCCGTTTACAAAAGCAGATAGCGCAGGTTAGAAGTTTTCACTCTGTTAGCAAATTCTTAAGGAAAAAGGCACTCTTGTACATTGCTGGCGAGAGTGTAAATTGGCTCAATGCTTATGGAAGGAAATTTGGCAATATGTATAAAAAATTTGAATGCATGTACCTTTTGACCCAGGAATTCAATTTCTGGGATTTTATCCTACAGATATACTTGCACACATGCCAGACAATGACTGCACCAGGTTATTCACCGCAGCTTTGTTTGCAGTAGCAAGAGACTGGAAACAACCCAAATGCCCATCAATAGGGGGCTGGTTAAATAAAGCATGGTTCATTGTCACAATGGAATATGCAGCTGTGAAAAAGAATGTAGAATGTCTCTTTGGAAGTGTATGGAGAGATTGCCAAGATACAATGTTCAGTGTGAAAAGCCAATCCACAACTGTGTGTGCAGTATACTAACTTGTGTGTGAACAGGGAGGAAAATAATAATATGTATGTACAAAGACATCTTGAAAGGATAGCTAAGAAACTAATAGCCAGGGAGAGGGCTATGCAAGGAGGTGAGGATGGATGGGAGATGTAGGCTTTTTACTTCATGCTTTTTTTTTTTTTTTATAACTTTTGATTCCTGGAATGTGACTGTATTATTGAATTAAATAACTCCACTTTGAGGATGATCTCTTTATCTCTGCTGTTTTTAGTCTAATTGACCACCTTTCTATTGTCTCTTCATACTTATTTCAAGATTTTTCTTTTTAAAATTTTTCTTTTTCTTGTCATCTATATTTTTTTTCAACTTGCTTTTGTAATCAAAATCTACATTTTGGCGTGATTTAAAAATCTAAATTTAGGGCCGGCCCGGTGGCGCACTGGATAAGTGCGCCGCTTGGGAAGTGCGGCGGCGCTTTGGCGTGATTTAAAAATCTAAATTTAGAGGGTGAAATTGGAGTAAGTTAATCCAAGTTGTTTTACATTTCATAAATATTCATATTTATTGAGGCATTATTTGTGCTGGCATCATTTATAGAAAGAACAGACCTTTGGGGACAAATTCCTTCCACTATTATGTAGAAGGTATTATGTGTATTTCTTTTATTGTGAGTGATGTACATAGATTTTTAAAAGAAAGTGATAGAAAACAGTTTTCCTTTTAGAAAAACTTTCCCTAATGTGTGATTAATCTCTAAATTGTAGGACACAGAACTGTTATTTCTTCTCTTCTCATCCTACCCCAAGCTCTTTGATTATTTTACAACCTGTTTCAGAACCTTCAGTGTTTCCCTGAAGTCCCTGGGACAAGGGTGTTCTGTACCTCCCATAGTCTGGTCCTTACCCACCTCCCCAGCCTTTCTCCACAGTGCTCCTGTAGAACCCATGTTCTGCCTAACATGTTTCAGAGTTCTGTGTCTGCAATGGATCATGTGATGATACCCCTGTGGATTGCACACACTAATCTTTTTATTTATTCATTTGTTAGATGTCTGTTGAGTGCCTGCTTGGGTAAGGTGCTGTGTTTCCTTATCTCCCTCTTACTCCTGTCTATAGATTTATGCTGCTTGAATTCCCTTTCTCCCATAAACCCATCCCTTTTCTCTCCAATCTAAGGGATGCTTTTCTTCTCTGATGGACCGTAGTTATCTGGCCTTATGACACAGGGATGCTAACTTTGGTCCATGGGGCATGTACTCTAAATGGTTGTTCCAGTCATGGTGATGGGTTTGTGCTGATTTCTTCAAACTTTCCCCCATTACTCTTGGGACCAGGGGTAAACTTTTCTTTTGGCCAAGATGATGGGTTGTTAAGTCTCTGAGCAGAGACTTGCTAGGCTTATGCGGTAGGGTGGGAAGGAGGCATAGTCATGCAGGCCTTGGCCTGTGACCCTCAGGCTCAGGAGTCACCTGGAGCTCCTGCCTCAGGTGGGGGAGGGACGGCAGGTGGGAGGGAGGAGAGTGAGGACAGCAGAGGCAGGGGATGGGGGACTGGCTTGGTGAGGAGAATCAACCTGGGGCATGGGCCCAAGAGAGTGAGTGGCCACCAGGCCTCCGTGCTGACCTTGGGATGGCCCTTCACAGGTCCCAGCAGCCTGCCAGCACTCACACCTGCTGCCTTGGCAGGTGGCCAGGCCCCATCCCATGCAATAGCAGCTGGCTGGTCCTGCCATCCTGGGCTACCAAAGTCATGGAGCCCCTGGTGACACATGGAAGACTGGATTCTGCAAGAGATGGTTTCAGGGTGTCAGTGTGCGATGAGGGAAAGCTGCGGGTGCTCTGTGCACTGTTTTTTCATCTTTCCTACTTCGTGAGTGCCAAGTTTGTCTGAGGGCATCACAGTACTCAGTGTCCCGTGGCTGTGTTGCACTGGAACTCTCCAAGGGCAGGAGTCGTCTCATTCTGTGTGTCTGCAACCCAGCAGGCTGACAACGACCAGCTGTCAAAAGACTGTAGCATTCACCTTGCAAGTTCTTTGAGAGTCAGGGGCCCCTCTGAGCACTATCATGCATAATAGACATACACTTGTTATGCAGTGCACATAGTAGGTAGTCTATAGATGTTTGCCTGGGTGATGGAGAGGGGACTAGTGCAGTGAAGAATGCAGGAAGGGAAGGGGGCTGGGGGCTTGTTGTTTGCTGGTTTCTGTGTTACCAGTTTTTCCTATCACATCAGAAAACTATTAGCTATTAGAAAACTATTAGACAGAATTTCTCCAGCCAAATGGAAATGTATGCAATAAGGAGTGGACCCTGTCACTGCATCCTGAGACCCCCTGACAGTCTCTCTACCTGCCACCTCCCTTCTCCTTCCTGTAGTTGAGCATCAGCCCGGGCGTGGCTGCACAGGGCCATGTTGTCCAGACTTCTAGTGAGCCATGGGCTTGTCGTCATTTAACAGCTCAACTACCTCCACTTTTATGTATCTCCTTGCCACATCTCAGAGGACCATAGTGAGAGGTTGGGAGTGTGTGACGGTAGCCCTGCCTTTGGCACCTGCCAGCATTGCGCCCTTCACTGTGCTCATTTTCTGCTCGCCTCTTTCTGCCCTCTCCCATGGGTGGCCAGCTTCCTTCATGGTTTCAATCACCCTCATGTGCAGACGGCTTATGAAATCTCTGTCTTGTGAAAGTTCCACCTTTCCATTTCCAAATGCTTACAGGATGTGTGGGTCCTGCTGTAACCCTAAACTCAGTGCTAAAGCCAAACCTAGTATTTCTCTTTCAAAAGATTGGCTACGATTTTAATTTCCCTATGTCTGTCAGTGGCACTACTATGCTGTCAAATCCCAAAACCCTCAGTTGCAGTCATCTTGATCCTTGCCTCTGTATGTAGTGTGTCCCTCCTCCCGTAAGTCTTGACTGTTCCTTGCCTTCATCGATCCCTGACCTCTCTGCCTTCACTTTCCCCCGACCATTCTATCCAGAGCATCACTATCAGCCATCTGCCTAAAACTTGAACTTCATTCAGTCACTGCTGTTTCCCAGGCAGTGATCTGTCTGACACTCTTCATCCTGATGTTAGGGACTTTCTGTAATGTGCTGCTGATCTTAGCATCCCGATCTCTGCTTACAGCCCTGAGACCGACTCCTGCTCTTAGTACCTTCCGCCCAGGATGCTCATGTTCCCCCACCAAATTCATATGTTGAAATCCAAACCCTCAGTGTGATGTTATTAGGAGGTGAGGCTGTTGGGAGGTCATTAGGTCATGAGGGTGGAGTCTTCAGGAATGGGATTAGTGCCCTTGTAAAAGAGGCCTCAAGAGAGCTAGCTAGTCCCTTCCACCGTATGAGGACAAAGTGAGAAGGTGCCATCTGTGAACCAGAACGTGGCCCCTCATCAGACACTGAACCTGTCAGCACTTTGATTGTGGACTTGCAGCCTCCAGAACTGTGAGAAATAATTTTCTGAGTTTGTAAGCCACCTGTCTAAGGTATGTTGTTATGGCAGCCCCAACAGAGACACAGGATGTTTTCCTCCTTCTGCACAGCCTGTCTAAATCATCCTGGGTCTTTCGAGGCTAAACTCAGCTAATTTCACTTCCATGCTGCCTTTTGGGAAGGCAGTTTTAGCTTAAATTACTCTTAGAGTTGGAGGTAGAGCTAGGGCTTTGGGGCTCTATTTTATGCTTTCATACTAATGCCTCTTCTTGGGGAGATGGAGGTAGAATTCCTCTCCTACGCAGTATTTGGTGCTCAGTGATAGCTATGTTTTTTCCCATGCATTTTCTAGCCTGTTACAGTAACCTGCTGGCAGGACCAGAACTCTCAGTTTCTAATTGCGAACATCCTCCTGGAGGTTCTATTGAAATGCTCTTCCCATTTGGAGAGATACTCTGTTTTGACTCGTAATGCCAAATGCTTGATTTTACCTTGACCAAAGTCCTCTGTGTCATCTGGGTCAGCTGGAATCTCTTCCATAAGCTGGGCTTCTTATGAAAGGAGACATAGGTTATTGTTGGACATAAAGAAAGACATGGTTCCTTATATTTCTGTAGGACTTTTGTATGATTTCATGTGAGTGTGACTATACTGTTTCCCAGCAGGTCGTATTTCTGATCCACTAGCTTGTTGAAAAAGTGTAGTAAATTTGCATTATAATACAGTAAATACGGGTAGTAGTGAAACTGGAAAAAATACAGAGTGGCAACATGTTTCAATGAATATATTATCATTACATTGTTAAAAAACGCAGAATAAAATTTGAGGACATTGAATGTCATCCTAGAGCATGTATATAAAATGAATTCTTTTGTCTATACTGTTTCCCAGCAGGTCGTATTTCTGATCCACTAGCTTGTTGAAAAAGTGTAGTAAATTTGCATTATAATACAGTAAATACGAGTAGTAGTGAAACTGGAAAAAATACAGAGTGGCAACATGTTTCAATGAATATATTATCATTACATTGTTAAAAAACGAAGAATAAAATTTGAGGACATTGAATGTCATCCTAGAGCATGTATATAAAATGAATTCTTTTGAAAATGTTACCATGGTAAAGTAATAGTATTAACTTTGAATTTTCCCTTGTAAATTTTTCATGTTTTACCTTTGATTTTTTTTGGTTTTTTTTGTAAGCTGTAGTTTACTGTTTAGGTAGTTTATAGCTTGCTTAGGTCAAATACAATATCACAAATTAAAGAGCATTGTTCAAATGGGGCCACAAATTATTCTTTGGCCTACTGAAAAAATTTGATATTTTAACAGGTTGTACCCAAAATGAAGAGTCATGAAAATGAAATACATTGAGGGAATTCATAGCTTTCCAGCTGGAGAAAATGAAACCTTAAGTAAAACAATCTTGAATGTACTGTCATTAGCAGATGAAAAGAAAACCATGTTAGAGTTTACAGAGTGGAGTAGCCAGTTGTCAAATACAACCCCTGAGAAAACACTGCGTTGCTGAAAGCCCAAGACCAGCTCATGAAGAGCAATGTCACCAGCAGCAAGGCTTCTGCAGGAACCTCTGTGGGTCCCTGGAGCTTCTGGCTTGCTACTCAGCATCCCTCACGCACTGAGACGTGTGCACTGGCACGAGGAAGCCGCATAGAGCTCCTAGTGCACCATCCGATGATGACAGCAGGGGTCTGATCAGAGAGGGGGCTCAGGCGACACTGTCCTGACACCCCCACTCAGGGAGCTGGGAAGCTGTGGAGCACTGAGAATGTCAGCTTCTCCTAGCTGCCAGTCCTCTGAATGCAGAAGCGGTGGAAGAGCCCACTGCAGATAACTTAAAAAAAAAATAAATTAAAAATGAGGTTTTTTCCCTCATACTAAGAAGCTCTGTGGATTTATTTCAATGTGTGGAATAAAAGGGAATAATTATTTTCTGGCGAAGGTTAGGAGTTGGATGAGTAAGATTATGTCCCTGTTTGCTTTGGTAGTTTTGGAAAAAGGCACACCAAATTTGAGGAATAAACTATACAAATATAAATATGAATTTCTAGGTGTAAGATAGGAGCCAAAAGATTTCTATTGATATAACCATGGAACTTAAGCTGTCATGATGATGAGCATCGTCTTGATGATGAGCATCTTAACTGTTTTGGTTCATTAAAAATCCAACAATTATTATTATTTTTTTCAGAATAAGGAGATTTGTTAAAGAGCTGAAGCCTAGGCTTCATTTTATGTGTACATTTGTTTCAGAACTTGTTGGATGGTTGATTAAATTGATATAATTTTAAAAATAAGGATTCTCCATTGCTTGCCGTATGTGGTTGTATTAAATTAATTAGGAAGGAACCAAGTGGTCTCTGCGATCAGGCTCTGGTTTCTCCTCCCAGTGGCTCTGGGAATAGCCTCTTCTACTGCCCCACAGTGTGTGGTCCTGCCCGGTCCGTACCAAGATGGTACTTCCTTGCCTCAGGGTCTTTGTTACTGAATCTTTGCTCTCAATTATATTTTTGCCTAAAGTTTGATCTGTGAGTTTTGAACCATTTTCATCCTCTTCTCCCAGCTTCCCAAGTAACTAATGTTCGAAACCAAGAGGTCACTCTTCAGTACCATCCTCCAAATTCATAAAATCACACCCACGCCTTATTTATTGTTGGTGTTTTATAAAAATGGATCAGCTGTAATTCTCTGCATCTTGCTTTTCTTGCTTAACAGTACATTGTGGAAATATCTCCAAGTCAGCTGGTATTTCTTTAATATGTTCTTTTATTTTTAAATTAATAGACACTGTTTTTTTGGGCAGTTTTAGGTTTACAGAGAAATGGAGTGGAATGTCCAGAGTTCCCTTATAACCCCCCCCCCCCCAACTCTCCCTGTCATTAACGTCTTGCTTTAGTGTGGCATATTAGTTATAACTGATGAGC
>NW_007733130.1:75085-82113 GCF_000696425.1 Galeopterus variegatus | reverse complement strand
AGTGGAATGTCCAGAGTTCCCTTAAAACCCCCCCCCCCCCAAATCTCCCTGTCATTAACGTCTTGCTTTAGTGTGGCATATTAGTTATAACTGATGAGCCCATATGGATACATTGTTGTTAACTAAAGTCCACGGTTTACACTCGGGCTCACTCTTGCTATTGTGCAGTCTGTGGGTTTTGACAAGTGTGTAATGACATGCATCCACCATTACAATATCATGCAGTATAGTTTCACTGCCTTTGAAAAATCCTCTGTGCTTCTGCTAATGGTCTTTTGCCCCAACCAAGAACCCCTTGAAACCGCTGATCATCTTCATAGTATTGTCTTTGTCAGATGTCATACATTTGGAAATATATAGTATTTTTTCAGACTGGCTTCTTTCACTCAGCCATGCATTTAAGGATCCTCTGTGTCTTTTCTGGCTTCACAGCTAATTTCTTTTTATCACTGAATACTATTTGATTATGTGGATGTGTCACAGTTTATTTGTCCATTCACTTTTTTGATGGACTCGTGGGCCACCTGTACGTGTATCTTCAGTTCCACATTATTGTTTTGGCAATTATGAGTAAAGCTTCTGTCAACACTTTTGTGCAGGTTTTGTGTGGACCTAAGTTTTCAACTCATTTGGGTAAATACCAAAATGCTTGATTTCTGGATTGTATGGTATGAGTATGTTTAGTCCTTTAAGAAACTGACAAACTGTATTAGTCAGTTTTTGGTTGCTTATAAAAGAATACCAGAAACTGGGTAATTTATAGAGAAACAGAATTTATTTCTTACAGTTTTGGAGGCTGGGAAGGCCAAGGTCCAGGGGGCGCATCTGGTGAGGGCCTTCTTTGTGGAGACTCTCTGCAGAGTCCTGTGGATACGCAGGGTGTCACCTAACGGGGGCTGGGCGAGAGTGCTTATCAGCGTGCTCACTCACTCTCCTTATAAAGCCATCAGTCCACACCCATGATAACCCATTAAACCATTAACCCATTACTCCATGAATGGATGAATTCATTCATAAAAGCACAGTACTTATGATCCAGTTACCTCTTAAAATCCCCCTCTTTCAGCACTGCCACACCGGGAATCAATCTCCCATGAGCTTTGGGGGAGGCAGACATTCAACCTGTTATCAGAAACTGTGTTCCAAAGCAGCTGTACCCTTTTGCATTCCCACCAACAATAAATGAGAGTTCCTGTTGCTCCACATCCTCACCAGCATTTGATGTAGTCAGTGCTTCGGATTTTAGCTATTCCATAGACGTGTACTGGTATCTCATTGTTTTAATTTGCAATTCTTTTCCTATGCTTATTTGCCATCTTATATCTTCTTTGGTAATGTGTCCGTTCAGATCTTTTGCCCATTTTTCAATTGGGTTATTTGTTTCTTATTGTTGAAGTTTCAAAGTTCTTTGTATATTTTGGATGACAATTCTCTATCAGATGTGTCTTTTGCAAGTGTCTTATCCCAGTTTGTGGTTTGCATTCTCATCTTATTGACAGTATTATTAGCAGAGGAGTTTTTAATTTAAGTGAAGTCCAGCTTATGAATTATTTCTTTCATGGATCATGGCTTTGGTGTACCTAAAAAGTCATTGCCAAACTCAAGGTCACCTAGAGTTTTCTTATAAAACTGAATGTGCAATTACCATGTGACCAGCAATGGCACTCCTGGGTTCTTACCCAGAGAAACCAAAACTTATGTTCACAGAAAAACCCATACATGAATGTTCATAGCACCTTTTTTCATAATAGTAAAAAATTGTAAACAATCTAGATGTCCTTTAATGTGTGAGTGGTTAAACGGACTGTGGCACATCCATGCAATGGAATACTACTTGGTAATAAAAAAACCCCAGAATATTGGTACAGGAAATAATGTGAGGGACTCTCCAGGGATTGTGCTGATTGAAAAAAACCAATCCCAAAAGGTTGCACACCATAAGATTCCATTCATACAATGTTCCTGAAATGACAGAATTATAGCAATAGAGGACAGATTAGCAGTTGGCAGGGGTGAGGGATGGGCAGGGGGTGAAGCAGAGTGGCTGCCTTTCCCAGCAATTTTTTCTGGCCTGTGGATATGATTGATTTGCTTCTGCACCTTTGTCAAAAATCAGCTGGGCATATTTGTGTGGGTCTGTTTCTGGGTTCCTGTTCTCTTCAATTGATCTGTGTGTCTGTCTCTGCCAATGCTGCACTGTCTTGGTTACTGTAGCTATGTAGTAAGCCTTAATATTGGGTAGAGTCATTCCTCCCAATTTATTTTATTTTTCAAGATTGTTTTAGCTATTCTAAGGCCTGTGCCTTCCAATAAAAATTTCAGAACAAACTCATCTATGTCTGCAGAAAAGCCTTGCTAGGATTTTGATAGGAATTGTATTGAAACTGTAGATCAATTTGGGGAGAATTAATGGCTTTTCTATGTTGAGTCTTCCAATCTAGGAGTACAGCATGCCTCTCCACTTATTTTCCTTTGATTTCTTTCATTGGCATTTTGTAATTTTCAGTGTATAGATCTTGTACATGTTTGCTAAATTCATACCTATGTTTTTCATTTTATTTGGAGTGATTGTAAATGGCATTGTGTCTTTAATTTCACTTCCCATATGTTCATTATTAGTATGCAAAAGTGTAATTGACTTTTAGATGTTGACCTTATATTTTTTGACCTTGCTGAATTTACTTATTAGTTTTAGCAGTATTTTTATACAGACTCCTTGGGATTTTCTATACAGACAACCATGTCATCTGGAAATAGAGATGGTTTTAATCTGTATGCTTTTTATTCTTTTTCCTGCCTTATTGCAGTGGCTAAAACTTCCAGTACTATGTTGAGTAAGAGTGGTGAGCGTGGGCATCCTTACCTTGTTCCCAATCTTAGGGGAAAAACATTCAGTCCTTCACTAAGCTATCATTAAATATGATGTTAGCTGTAGGTATTTTGCAGGTGTACTTTGTTAAGTTGTGGTAGTTCCCCTCTAATCTACTTCCTGGGAGTTTTATCATGAATGTGTCTTCTAACACCTGCTTCTGTAAATAGAGTTTTGTTGGAACACAGGCATGCTTGTATGTTTATCTGTTGTCTGTGTCTGCTTTCATAGTATAACACCTGAATTGAGTAGTTGTGATAGACCGTATGACTCTTAAAGCCTAAAATATTTATTATTTGGCCTTTTGCAGGAAAGGTTTTCTGAATCCTATGGTAGTTCCATTAACTCTTTCTTTCATTACTTTTTCTCATCTGTCAGAGTTCCTCCTGTCTCCTGATATCACATGATGGTTGCAAGCTCTTCATCACCCCACACATACATTTTCAGTGGGCTGAGACCTAGAGCCTCAGCTATTGCCTGGAGCTGGCCTCAAATGCAAGCCAGGACAATGAATGTGTATAGATCTAGCAGCCTTCCCAAGGCCCCTACTACTCTAATGTGGCTGCATTTCTACCAGCAGTAGTATTTTGGGTAGTTCTTACTTAACCTGAAAACTACTGTTAACTCTGTACCTTGACTGTAACCCTGAAATTGCTTTCACTGCACTTACTTTGTGGCCTGAACCTTCCTTCCTGCCGATACCCTCACTCTTACTGCAGTCTCCATTGCTGTGTTACAGAATGCTTACACTGTGGAAAGATATATGAGTTCTAGTGATCTCTAAAGGATCCAGGGGGTGTTACACTCGATGTTTCTTTATGTTGTTTTTACATATTTATTATATTTTCTTTTCTCTAAGGGGGTTTTACAGCATTTTGTTTTGACAAGTTTTTTGCTTAGCCTGAAAATTAGGAGCTGGGTAAATTAGACCTGAGAACTTAAGTTAGAAAATAAGCGAATGTGCTCCTTTGGCCACTGGAAGGTAAACTGTTGTGGTTTTGTGATTACTGATTATTAATTGATAGAGTTACTATGTCCTGCATCTCCACATACACATTTTATTCTAGCTTGCTTGATCTACTCTCTGCAGAACATGGCTTTATTGCTAATACCCATTTTTCTTTTTTTTGCCAAATTTTCTTTACCCACACCACTTCCTTCTTTGGTGATGTCTTCTCTTACTTTTCAGCCTATTTTGACCCTCCTCTCTTATGTATTCCCAGCATTTACTTTATTCCTCATTTGATATACAGTCATTGTTTGAAGACATACTTTTTTATTTCTTAACTTTATAATACTGATTTAACTTAAACGTGTATACACGTTTTCTCTATAACATCATTGTAAGTTAGTGAGAGCTTATTTACTGATCTGGATCCCCCCATGCCCTTATACGTTTATGTTACACAGTAACTATTAGTTAAATGAATGAAAGAATGATGGAGCTTACACTCTGTGTAATATCATGTTTGGAAGTTGTCTGTTCAATAAAATCCTTTTAGTATGGTGCAGGTCAATAGATATTAATATTAATGCATCTCAATAAATGCATGCTATGTTTTTAACTTACCTTCCAGTACAAACTATCCATCTTTAGAAATTTGATTATGACTGCTTGCATGTGCCCAGTAGCTGACTTACTGAATAGTTATTAGAGAAGATCGGAGCTCTTAGTTTCTACATTATGATTTGTGTTTAATATTTATGGAAGAGAAATCTTTCTACAAATATGTAAAAATATTGGCAAGTGAAGGAAATGACTCCCAGTGTGACAGAAGAAAATATCCTGAAAAGATCTGCAGTTATCTGCAGTTTCCCCAAGGTTGTGTTTACATAAAAAGACATTGTTTTATGTTCTAGAGTCAAGAGATGATTTTATGAGTGAGTTCTGTGAAGAACTTCTGTACGGTGATCAGTACCAGTGTAACTACTGCAGAGATCACATAGCAATATTAGTCTCTGGGTTTATTGAGTTGCTGCCTTCCTGTAGCATTGGTCATGGTTTTCTCCCGAGGGTACTGCTTTCCTCGCTTGCCTTAATACCAAGATATGGAAACTCATTAATGCTGGAGCTTACGATGCTGGGAAATGAGTGCCTGCTTATTATCTCTCTCTACAGGACCTTTTGTGAGCACGGGTAGATGCTTGCTGCCTCAGTGTAAACAGGCGGCACTCAGAAGTGTGTTCTCTAGTGGAGGACGAGTTGTTTGGTGGGAAGCACAGGTCATGCGTGTTTGGACGGTGTGTCTGAACCACGCTCCCTGTGCACCCCTCCGCGTAGGCTTGGGTGAATCTGTTTTCGACTTCTCATCTGCAAAATGGAGACAGTGGCACCTGCCTTGTGTGGTATTTCTGGGAATAGAGGAGGTGATGGGAAAGTGCCTCGCATGGTCCCCGGCTCCTGGCAGACACATGGAATGCTTCCTTTGCAGTGTGGTGTGTCCAGTGGGGATGTTTAGGGGACATTTTTGTGCCATGTTGTTGCTCCTGTGGTGTGTGACTGATGGCTGTGTCACATCTCCACACTCACCGAAAGAGCTGCAGTGTGGGGCAGAATGGCAGGCAGCGAGCCACAGGCTCACTGCTGACCTTGAACTCAGCGTGGGTTCTGCCTTCTTTTTAGAAGGACTGGCCACTGGATCCACCTACAAGGCAGGAGGTCGATGACTCCTTAGAGAAAAGGGGCTTCTCAGAATGACTTTGGTGGCCCCCATGGCTGTACATTTATTTACTCAGCTTGCTGGGGAGGGTGCCCTTGCTGACCGCCCTCTAGTTTCTCCCAAGTGAACTGCTTGTGGGCAGAGGCGAGGCCCGGCAAAGCCTGGGTGGCTCCCCACGGGGTGCTGGGGAGCCCTCGCTAACAGTGGGCTGCAGCAGGTGGCCTCTCGAGCACCTCCCAGCTCTGTGTTCCATTCTCCTAGTCCCGAGCCTGTCCCCCAGCTGTGTCCTCACAGCTCCAGCAGGCGGGAGTGTCAGCAGAGGAGGGCCCAGGGCTGCAGCGCCGTGGAATCCCAGCACGCAGGAGCAGAGGACGAAGAGCTGCCGAGGACATTCAGAAAAAGTGTTTAGAAAAGAGGAGGGGTTCTCAGGAAAGCAAGAGAGGAGAGGGTCTTCAGAAGAAGACTCAATCACAGCCACTGGATGTGGCAGCCAGGAGGCTTTGCGACGGTGGTGGGTGCAGGGAGGGGAGGTTTGGAGGCCAGAGGGAGGGAGGACATGCAGACCAGGAGGGTCCATCTTCTTTTTCAACAGCTTGGCTGAAAAGGAAAGGGAATGGGGCAACCATCACGGTCAAAAGGGATGTGGTTTCTAAAGATGGCAGAGACTTGAAGATGTGTGTGCTCTAAGGGGAAGAGGGGAGGGTGCTGAAAATAAACCCGTTTCAACTGGCACTGCTTTTTGTCGTTTTACTCGTGGGTTCTTATCATACTTCTTGACTACCTGTCCCCTTTTGTTTCTTAATTCACGGTTATTTCCTGGTCCCTCTCCCTCCTTCCTTCCTTCCTTCCTCTCTTTCTGCTTTTTGTATTTCTGACAACTCATCTGTTAATGGGTTTCTTTCAGTCCCGTCCTTTTGGTTCTGGGTAGCCGACTGGACCCTGGGCCTTGGTGTTATCAGCACCACACTATAGCCAGCTGAGCTGACCGGCCGGCCCCCCTGACCTTTGGAAGCGTCAGTGCCACACAGGATTCCTTCCTCTCTTTCTGTTTTTTGTATTTCTGACAACTCATCTGTTAATGGGTTTCTTTCAGTCCCGCCCTTTTGGTTCTGGGTAGCCGACTGGACCCTGGGCCTTGGTGTTATCAGCACCACACTGTAGCCAGCTGAGCTGACCGGCCGGCCCCCCTGACCTTTGGAAGCGTCAGTGCCACACAGGATCTGGGGTGGCAACTCCCTGCGTTCTTTTAGGAAGAGACTCGTGTTGTCCGCTGGTCCCATTCATCTGTCTGCAGCCACATGTTCATCCTTCCTCATTATCTTTAAATTGTCACTGCAGGATTTATATCTGTCATGTCATGTCAGGCCATTTCATTCACCCTCTGTTGCTACTAACTTTTTCACTTTTAGGCTTAATTCTTTGAAGGTTTTGGGATGTAAGCCCAACCAATTTCTCCTTCCTCCTCCTCCTCCTCCTCCTCCTCCTCCTCCTCCTCCTCC
>NW_007733130.1:67709-75012 GCF_000696425.1 Galeopterus variegatus | reverse complement strand
TAGCCAGCTGAGCTGACCGGCCGGCCCCCCTGACCTTTGGAAGCGTCAGTGCCACACAGGATCTGGGGTGGCAACTCCCTGCGTTCTTTTAGGAAGAGACTCGTGTTGTCCGCTGGTCCCATTCATCTGTCTGCAGCCACATGTTCATCCTTCCTCATTATCTTTAAATTGTCACTGCAGGATTTATATCTGTCATGTCATGTCAGGCCATTTCATTCACCCTCTGTTGCTACTAACTTTTTCACTTTTAGGCTTAATTCTTTGAAGGTTTTGGGATGTAAGCCCAACCAATTTCTCCTTCCTCCTCCTCCTCCTCCTCCTCCTCCTTGCTCCTTCTTCTCTCCTTGGCCAGTTTGAAATCAAGTGTGAGAACCGCGTTGGAGACAAGATGGACAGAGGAGTGGTTGTGCGTGTGGATAGTCCGTGTGGCGTGCAGTTACACACTCACCCGGTGCCGCCTGTGGTGGAGACGGTACTGGAGCTTGATGGGGCCACTGGCCCCGACACTGCTGACTACCCTGGGTGGGATCTGAGCCTGTCTGGGCTGAGTCTCTTTCCAGAGCTTATCTGGAGACGGGAGCTGTAAACTGCAAATTCTGGGGCACTCGTGGATTTTGCACCCTGGGGAAGGTCTGTTCTCACTAGGCGAGGTTGAAGTTCTATGCCGAAGGCTGCGTGAATGGTAAAAAGAGTCCTCGCCACTGTCCAGGCTCTCGTTCTGTGCGTTCCCGAGATCTGGCAGCTCTCCTGCCCTTCCTACAGTTTCACTGTTCAACGTTTCCTTGGATTCTGAAATGGAAAACAGCTCCATCTCTCTGTTTCTCCGTCTCTCTTTTTATTCAAACCAGTTCACGTTGGATTTTTTCACTTGTACCTGAACCTAATCCTTAACTCTAGGTTTATGTTTAATAAAAAATAAATGAAAATCACTGGTTTTAAACCAGTGGTCTCTAGCTAGCTTTTCACAAGAGCTGCATTCAGAAGGCTATGATAGGGCCACAAGCATGCTGGGCATTTATATTGTTCCAGGTTTCACCACTGTTAAGATGCTGCCACGGGTGGGGACTCCTGCCTGTGTAGGTCCCTGGGAAGCCTGCTGCGCGACAGTTCCCATGGAGGCTGTGGACTTGCTTCCCCATGGCCCCTCCCACAGAGTTGCAGCATTTTCTCCCAGGCCTGCAGCATATGCGTTTAGGCTGCAAGAAGCAGGTGAATGGTAGCCCCTTGCTCAGCACCTGATCTGGCATTTATGTTTTTTTTAGAAAGCTAAAGCTCTCCATTAAAGTGGCACTGAAGTAATGCCCTCTTTCTAAGAGCAGGACCGATGCCACTAAAGGTAGCCCCTCTATTGTGTAAAAGTTAGGTGGGAAAGTGGGGGTGGGACGGGAGGAGCTCTGCTGACTGCAAAATTATCTCATGTACTGTTGGCTTGCTTACATTGGCTAATACCTCTTGGCGCGGTGAATGGGCGACCGAGTTGCCCGCATTTGCAGCTTTAAAAACCAAGAACAAAGACAGTTCGGGGCCGCACCTTTGAATTGGCTGGTGTGGTCCAGCTGCCGGAAATAAAAATCTTTTTCTCTTTTTCTGTATCGGTCTCCAGGGGTGTTTTTTCTCCCGACGCCTATAACAGCACCATCAATTATTGTATTCCTCGTTAGAAGTGATCACATTTGCAGATAAGCAAACTCCTGGTAAGAAGAACAGCTCTGTTGTTAAATTGAACTCTTTTCGAGGGTTGCGTTGGAAAAGCCTGGCCTCCCACTGTGTGTAGTCCCTTTCTGCTGCTTATAACAAAATACATGCAACTGGGTGATTTATAAAGAAAACGAAATTTATTTTTAGTTTCTAAGGCTGGGAAGTCCAAAGTCCATCTGGTGGTGGCGACAGTGACCCAGGGGCGTCACATTGTGAGATGGTGGGAGCAGAGAGAGCAGAGAGAGAGACAGACTCTCCTCCTCTTTTAAAGCCCTCAGAACCACACCCCTGACCACCATCTTTAGTCCATTCACTACTGCACGGTCCTACAATCCAATCACCTCTTCAGGGCTCCACCTTTCAATTACCATAATAGGATTTCCCACCCTCAACAGTCACAGTAGGGATTGGGCTTCTCATATATGGATTTTGGGTAACACAACTCAGTCAGCCCACAGCACACTGTAAGGAAAACCTTTGCTAGTCTTCCAGACTTGGTGCTTCAGAAGTCAAGAATCACAGGGTTCTCGGCCTTTCTAAAAACTTCCACGAGCCACTTAAAGCTTTTCTCTCTCGGCCAGGCTTGTTCTGCTCATCAGAGGTGAGACGCCTCTGTGGCCCTGAGCAATGGCTCTGCGGGTGGGCTCAGGCATCCTTTGCTTTATTTGCTGGGCGAGTTTGTGGCACACTTACCGTGTCCAGTTGCTCATTTGCTCATCCATAAAAAGCACTCGAAAGCACAGCCACGGGGCTTCTTTTTCTGTTCTGACCTGCAGTGGAGGCTTCGAGCGCTTTCTTTGTGCTACGCTTAGCACTTCCTCTGTCCCCTTCAGAATTAATCTCCTTTCCGCAGAAGCTGATGGATGGTAGCTGTAAGCCCTGCATCTTTCTTGCATGGTCTCGCATGCTTTTGGGGGGTTATTTATTTATTTTTTTCTCTCTATTCTTTTTTCCCCTTGAGGCAAAAACAGGGAAGGAGGAAGAAAACAGAGGAATGCCGCGTGGCGGCCTGTCTTCTGGTGGCCTGTCTTCTGGTGGCCTCTTTCTCATTCCGGGGCAGCTACTCAGGCAGCCATGAATCTGTATCCCTGCCTTCGAATTAACTTCATCCTTCCTCATTACTATTTCATTTGGGTGGGATGGCTTTCTACAGAGTTTTCTGGAAAAAATCTGGCTTTCTATAATTTCTTAAAGAGACCAGCCCTTTTCTTCCTGTCTGAATATTTGAAAGTACAGGTGAAAACCAGGCGGCAGCTGGCAGCAGAGCCATGCTGTGGCCCCCCAGTGGGCAGAGGTCTTCCCGGGTGGGCTGCACGGGGACCTTGCTCTTCATGGGCTGCTGGTTCTGGGCCAGGCTGCAACTCCGGCTCCTGGGCACTGGCGCTTCCACCCTGTGATGTGGCGAGGCGTGGGCCTGGCCAGGAAGTCAGGCTGAGGTTGGGTGCTGGGGAAATGGCCTGGGTGGGATGTCCTAACACAGAAGAAAGCAGAAGGCAGGTGCCGGCTGGTGCAGCAGGGCAGCCCACGGCAGCATCAGGGAGGGGTTGATCAGGGGCATCCTGTGAGAACCAGGGCAAACAGGGCTGGTCGTGGGGAGAGGCCTCCTGTGCAGCTGCCAGTGCCCTTTGGTGGTCTGCACCTGACATCTCACAGCTGACTTACGTGGCCTCTAAGTTGTTTTCTCTAAATTCTGGAGTGTGTGTGTGCACGCGTGTGCAAGTGTGTGTGTGTGTGTGTGGGGGGGAGTTCTTGTGTTCTCATGGTTACTTTTCTGTAGATTCCTGCATGCCCAGACAGTATCTCTTTTTCGCACTGAATCGACCTCTTTCGCATTTTCTACCAAACCCCACCATGACATAGGTGAAAACACGCTCAGCTTCGCTGGAGGTCAGGTAGGGTGAAGGTGGAGGCCGCAGCCTCTGCCAGCCTCTGCCCGTGGCTTCCCCAGCCCTTCCCATCTCACCTGAGAAACTTCTCTCTTCCTTTCTCCCACAAAACAGGTTGAGCGCTTCTTTTTGGCGTGGGTCTTAGCTAACATCCGTGCAATTAAGGACCTTACCATCTACTTCAAACCCTATCAAGACATTTTCTCAAAGACAGTGGACTTTAAATAAAAATAGATCTTATTGTGTATATTTGAGGTTAACAACACGATGTCGTAGGATTCATGTAGACAGTAAAATGGTGAAGCAGGTTAACACATCCATCATCTCACATACTTTTTTTTTTGTTTATGCACTTTTTGTGCATTGACCTAGGACTGAATTGTGTAATGTTGGAGCTTGAACTGGTAGTGGAGAGATGGAAAGAGGGGACAGTGAGGAGTGACAGGGCTCGGAGGACCCCTTTCTATGGTCTCTTCTCCATTGTGTTGTGAGCCCCCACAGTCTTGCCACACGTCTAAATTTTATCCCCCCATCCCCATCTTTGAAGGCCAGGACTGTGTCTGCTTCCTCACCTCATTCCTGCAGCACCTGCCAAGGTGTCTCAAACATGGTAGGAATTCAATAAATATTTACTGAGTGAAGACATGTGCTCAGCACGGTGTTAATGGGTGACTTAACAAAGTTAATAATCTCTGCTCTTAAGGAGTTTGTAGTCTAGTCAGGAAGATAAAAACAACCGAGATGAGAATAATTAAGCCTTGAACCTGTGGCACTGACTAGGGGGGTGCATTTATCAAGAATTTGGAAGCACTGAACCATACGTACATTCTTGTGTACATAGCATTTAAATAAAATTGTGACTCCTATCCAACTCATCACTCATTCAGACACTTTTTTCCATACTGTGTACAAAAAATGTAAAGCCATATTTTCAGTGATTTTTTTAAAGGTCAGCAAAGAATATGAATTTCATCTTGGTATCAGCAAATGACAATCTAGTCTCAGCAAGTTACTTTGAATTTAGTAAAATCTAAAACTCAGGCTAGTTTTGTTTTCTGACTAGTACTCTAATGGAGAGACATTTCTGTGGGGCTATTAGTATAAAATATTGTTTTTGGATATTTGACACATTTCCTTGTATTTTTTAAATCTCTTGGGTATTTTAAGGGAAATTTCATCCATCTGATTTTGGTCCAAATATAATGTACTCACAATAATGGAGAAATATTTGATATCCAGAGAAATGTATTGATGCTCTTAAAGCTTTTCTCCTGGGAAATAAGAAATCACATGTTTCCAGGAGTGAATCACAAACCTATAATGTTTAATTTTTCTGCTTATTTAACAAAGCCTGAGTTAAGTATCAAATTGGGCAGTTCCAGATCAGTTACTGTTGTTTTTAGTTTTTTGAGTCTTTCTTTTAAAACATTCAAAGGACATTTTCTTCGAGGAGGCTTTTTTTCTTATTCTGACAGTTTTATCTGCTATCCTGTCCCCCACCCCCAAACAATGATTTTGGAAGATTTAAGGTAATAAAACAATTTTGATGTCTGTGGATTAATGGTGTCTGTATTTAAGATATTTCAGAACTGTCAGAAGCTTGGAAATAGCACTTAAACGACAATGATTTTGGAAGATTTAAGGTAATAAAACAATTTTGATGTCTGTGGATTAATGGTGTCCGTATTTAAGATATTTCAGAACTGTCAGAAGCTTGGAAATAGCACTTAAACATATTGCTTGATTTTAATTACAAAATCCTTCCTCTGAGAATAAGATTCGAGGCCTAAGTGAGTGTTTCACATTTAAAAGAGAGGGTTTAGGCCAAGGTACAGCCACATTTTGTGCTCTCGAAAGACCTGAAATCCATTTGCGGATAAAACAGAGGTCTAATTTATAGCAATATTCTGTTTTGGAAGTGAAATGTGCAAGAACTTAGGCAATGTCAAATCGTAAGGGGCTTGTGCGTAGCCATCTGGGAATCGAGGGTCAGGGCCTGGTGACCTTGCTGTTCCTTGAGCACCTCTGACCTCTCTCTGGGGCTTGTCCTGATTTCCAGGTTCTGACTTCTGGCCTCTGGGGGGATGGTGGTGTTGCCAGCTTTTCTCTTCCCTGGAGCAGGTTTTGCATCTCTGGCCTGGGCCTTAGCTTTGCTCTTTAAGGCTCCGCCACTCCACCTGAAGCCTCTGGCCAGAGGCCAGGACAGGGGCCCAGCTGTGGCTCCACAGCTCGTTGCTGCCCCCTGCTGCCTACAGCCAGTGGCAGCGAGCCCCCAGGACCCGCAGGCCCTTGCGATCTGATGTCAGGATCATTGCAACAGCCTTCTGGCCTCTCCTAGTTTTAGTGCATCAAACAAATTGTAGCAGATGGGTCCTCCTAAACTGCCATTTCACATGCGAGTCAGCTCAGTTGCAGTGGTTAGGTGCACAGACTGGAGACAGACTGCCTGGGTTCTGTCCCAGCCCTGCCACTTACTGCCTCTGTGACCTTGGGCAAATTGTATGACCTTGGATAAATTAGTTAAACTTTGTATGCATCAGTCTCCTAGCCTGAAAAAGGGATTAATGATACCCTTTTGAGGTAGGTATTATCATTTCGAGGATGAAATAAAAGAAGTGTTTGGAACAGTGTGTAGCATATAGTTAGTGCTAAATAAATATTAGTGATTGTGAAATCCCCCTTTACAGGATTTGCTGTAGACCAGCATTTCCCAAAGTGTGGGACTCATCACGCGAGGTGATAATAGATGGTTCCAGGGTATGGTACCAAATAATGCTAAACCACAGTGAAAAAATGGTTCCTTTTTTCAACTGTCTTTTAGCTCTTCTGATTGTGTCACGGTGAGAGTGTCCATTTGGTACTAGAATGTTTTAGCCTTTCTCCAACACTCACTTTTTAACAGAGGTAGGCCTGAAGCTTAGTGATAGCTATAGGCTTTGCAAATTTAAAAACATCCGTTTTTATTTTTTTTTTTACAGTATTTTCTATTTCTGGCAAATGATTCTGGTTTTCCCTTTGTGTTTAATATAAAGTTTCACTTAAAATTCAAAGAAAGCGCGTTTGAAGAATATTAAGTAAATAATAAATAAATTGTATTATAGTTTCGAATATGGCCAAAACTGTGAATGTGGCACTCCAATGCCTGAGGTTTGAGGGCACCCCGTGAGGGAGCATGTGCTTTGGGCCCCTGGGGCTGGCCCTTGGCTGGCCTGGGACCCCTTCTTCTGGCATGTGGACCTCTGTTTTAGTGAGACCACCCCAGTGATTGCTGACATGTCCTGGACATCTCTGCCTCTGGGTTTTTTCTCAGTAATGCCCTCCCCGTTCCAGTTGGGGATGATTTTCATTCATCCTCAAGGTGCCACTTAAAACTAGCACAGTCTGTAAGGTCTCCCTGATACTTCACTCTAGGCCTTTCTCCTTCCTCCGGACTTTCTCATATGCAACACCTGTTCCGTTTATCTGGCAATCATTTTTTGGCATATGGTATCTATTATTTTCAAGGATCTGTCTTGTTTCTGCAACTGGAAGAAGAGGGCCAGAAGCTCCTTTAGGGCAGGGACAGTTTCTTAATCATCTCGATATCTCCTTGTGGGCCCAAGACAGTGTTTTGGATGCAGTGAATGTTAATAAGTAATTTATTTTAATTGTTGTGTGTCTGTATTGAGGTATGATTTATATGCCATGAAATGCACCTGTCATGAGTGTAGTGTTTTATG
>NW_007733130.1:58352-67347 GCF_000696425.1 Galeopterus variegatus | reverse complement strand
CCAGTGAGTGGGAACCGGTCTGTATGTGGGATCCGAACCCTCGGCGGGAGCGCCGCCGCGCTCCCAAGCGTCGCACTGTAGCAGTGCGCCACCGGGCCGGCCCTAAAAGAAATATTTTTAATGTTACTCAGGCTGAAGCACATACCATGTGATCCAAGAAGAAGAGTTACCTGGTCTTGCAGTAGGATCTGAGGTTGCAAAAACTAAAACAAACTTGTCCACTGATTTCTGAATCCATTTTATCATGGAATACACACACACATGCACACACACATATCTCTTCCATAGTATACATATTCTTTTTATTTTATCTTATTTAATTAATTAATTTTTTATGTATCAATATATAGTATGATTGATTTTCATAGCCCTTTACCAATTCTTCCTTTCCCCCTTTTCCTCCCTTTCCCACCCCTGTCAACCTCAGTTCTGTTATCTTTTCTTTTTTTTTTTTTTTTTTCCTTTTTTTTTTTTTTCGTGTCCGGCAACGGGATCGCAACCCTCGGTGCTGCGCCCACACCTCGCTCAACCAGTGAGTGGGAACCGGTCTGTATGTGGGATCCGAACCCTCGGCGGGAGCGCCGCCGCGCTCCCAAGCGGCGCACTGTAGCAGTGCGCCACCGGGCTGGCCCCTGTTCTCTTTTCTTAAAAAATTCAACAAATTATTGTGATTGTCATATCTTTTTATTTATTTATTTATTTATTTATTTATTTATTTATTATCAGCTCCCACATATAAGTGAGAACATGTGGTATTTGTCTTTCTGTGCCTGGCTTATTTCACTTAACATAATTTTCTCTAAGTCCATCCATGTTGCTGTGAATGGCAGTCTTTCATTCTTTTTTAGAATAGAGTAGCATTCCATTGTGTTAATATACCACATTTTCCTTATCCACACGTATGAGGATGAGCATTTCAGCTGGTTCTGACTCTTGGCTGTCGTAAGTAGAGCTGTGATGAACACGAGAGTGTAGATATCCCTTCGACATGATGACTTCCATTCCTCTGGGTATATACCCAGCAGTGGAATGTCTGGATCATATGGTAGACCTGTCTGTAGTTGTTTGGGGAACCTCCATACCATTTTCCATAAAGGCTGAACCATTCTATAGTGCCACCAACAGTGTAGGTGGGTTCTTTTTCTCCGCAACCTCACCAGCGTTTATCATTCTCAGGTTTTTGGATATTAGCCATCCTAATTGGAGTGAGATGATATCTCAGTGTGGTTTTGATTTACATTTCCTGAATGCTGAGTGGTGTTGAGCATTTTTCCATGTGTCTGTTGGCCATTCATATATCTTCCTTTGAGAAATGTCTATTCAGCTCCTTTGCCCATTTCTTAATTGGGTTACTTGTTTTTTTGCTGTTAAGTTGTTTGAGTTCCTTGTGTATTCTGGATATTAATCCTTTGTTGGATGCATATTTTTCAAATATTTTCTCCCATTCTGTTTGTTGTCTTTTCACTCTGTTGATTGTTTCTTTTGCTGCACAGAAGCTTTTTAGTTTGATATAATCCCATTTGTTTATTTTTCCTTTGGTTGCCTGTACTTTTGGGGTTATATTCATGAAGTCTATGCCCAGTCCTACTTCCCAAAGTTTCCCCTATGTTTTCTTTTAGGAGTTTTATAGTTTCAGGACATATATTAATTCTTTAATCCATTTTGAGTTGATTTCAGTATATGGTGAGAGGTGTGGGTCTAGTTTCATTCTTCTACATGTGAATGTCCAATTATCCCAGCACCATTTATCGAAGAGGCAGTCTTTTCCCCAGTGTATGTTCTTAGTGCCTTTGTCAAAGATCACAAGGCTGTAGGTATATGAGCTGATTTCTGGGTTCTCTATTCTGTTCCATTGGTCCGTTTGTATATTTTTATGCCAGTACCATGCTGTTTTGGTTACTATAGCTTGTAGTATAATTTGAAGTCAGTAGTATTATGCCTCCAGCTTTTTTTTTTTTTTTCCCCTCAGGATTGCTCCAGCTTTTCAGGATCTTTTGTTGTTACGTATGAATGTTAGGATTGTTTTTTCCATTTCTGTGAAGAATGACATTGGTATTTTGATGGGGATTGCGTCGAATCTATAGATCACTTTGGGTAGTGTAGAGCTAGGACTAGGGTCTGGAGCTCACAGACCCCTTGAGCCCATTCACAAACCCTTCACATGCACATCTACGAGCTAGGTAACTGGACAAAATGGCCCTTGGAGCCTTGGCTGAAGTAGGAATAGTCTTTATTCAGCACACACACGTCTAATAGCTAAACAGTACAAAGAGAGACTCAGAAACTCAACTGCTACTGGGCAAAGTCCAAAGAAAAACTGAAACTGAGCAGCTGCCAGCAGAGTAAACATGCTCTATTATTAGATGCAAGCTCTGCCTGCCAGCCTGCTTCACAAGCTGAAGAACACATGCAAGCAACAAACTAGAAAGATACATGGGTGCACATGCGCACTAACTTCACCCACACAACTTGTTTACAAAGAAATGTGGAGGGAGCCTGACTAAATTATCCTATTTTCCCCACAGGTAGTATGGACATTTCTTCTCAAATAAATATAGAAAAGGAATCATGCGATGTGTACTCTTTCATATCTGGCTTCTTTCCCCTAGCACAGTGTTTCTGACATCCATGTCATTGCATGTCTTAGTGGTTGGTTCCTTTTTATTGGTTAGTGGCAATAGTTAGGCCAGATCGGTGGATGTTTGGATTGTTTCATGTTTTTGGCTATTATGAATAATTCTATAAACGTTCACGTACAGGTCTTTTTTTTGGACCTATGTTTTCATTTCTCATGGGTAGACTTAGGAATGAAAATTGCTGGTTCCTGTGATAAATCTGTTTAACTTTTTGAGGAACTGCCAAACTGTTTACTGTTTTACATTCCATCAGTGATGTGTGAGGGTTCCAGTTTCTCTGCATCCTTGCCAGCATTTTGTATTGTCTGTCCTTATCCTTGTAGCTTTTCTACTGGGTGATGAGGGATGGGTCAGGAATGACTCTTGGATTTTCAGGTTGAGCAGTTGGGTGTTCTGTGCTACCATTTAATGGGAGGCCAAGAGAGGAATGAACTTTTTGGAGAAAAATCAATAATTCTGGTTTGGCTAAGCCGAGTTTGAGGTGCCTATGAGCCATTCAAGAGACACTCAAGTAGATAGCTGGATGGATGAGGCCACCTGTGTCCATTCCATCTCCCTGACTTCATCAAATAATAAAAGCTGGGACAGTCACTTCTATTTTCTGTACCCTTGATATGTGTCTGATGGTCTGGAAAATCACATAACTTCTTCTGATGTCAGTTTCCTCATCTATAAAACAAAATAACACCTGTCTTCCTCCACAGCTTGGGTGCGAGTGAATGAGTTGAGGAGTGCAAAAGTGCATAGTTGTCATAGTTGTCATACACATAACTTCTTCTGATGTCAGTTTCCTCATCTATAAAACAAAATAACACCTGTCTTCCTCTACAGCTTGGGTGCGAGTGAATGAGTTGAGGAGTGCAAAAGTGCTTGTTATCATAGTTGTCAGTATTAATTCATGATTATCTTCTGTTCACTTCATTGTTATGTCCATTGTGGCTTCTAACCCCATATTTTGCACATAGCAGGTGCTCAGTAAATAATGACATAATGAGAGAGAGGGGGGAAGGGGAGGGAAAGGCAGGGCCGGGAGAGGAGAGAGAGAGAATGGATATAATTTGGATTGGCCTTAGAAAGGATGGCCATCAGGCCTCCACACTGGAGCTTTGTGGGAAGGCAGTTTATCTTTTATTTTATGGTACCAGAGTGGCAACATGGAAGACTTAGGATTTTGAGAGGTATTTGAATAACACTTATCCTGTAAAGCACAGTAGTATTTGCTAAGTATCTTATCTTCACGCTTGACTTTAGGTGTCTTGAAGGCTGCGGCCATCTCTGTATTTCCCAGATCCTTAGCTTACTGATTTAGCATAAATATAATATAAATGCAAAAACATTTAGGTAAAATGAATGAATGGGTTTTTTAAACTTCTTTCTTTATTCTAGCAGAAGTGACACGTGTTTGACTTTTGATTGGTTGGTAGATGACTCTTGTATCCCTAGAAGAACATGCACGTGCCTCTACCACAGCTCATGGATAGCCTGTCACTATAATTATTTGTTTACACACCTCTTCTCTGTCCTAAGCTCCAGGAAGGCAGGGGCTCCATCTCCCCTGGTTTATGCCTGGCAAGGAGTGGTTGAGATAGTGCTCCAGGGAATTATTCTTGAGTAAACAACTCACTGTATTCAAAACTTAATGAACAGCTAGAAAGGAGACCAGATCTGTGCTCTCTGGGGTTTCAGATTGCAGATCTAAAGATCTAAATCTGGGGAGGGGAAGAAGGTAGAGAAATGATCCAATAACTCTGTAGCCCTACTTGTTCTGTGCTGGGGCTGGGGAGTGGCTCCCTATCACTGTCTTACATCTCAGACAGCAGTATTAGCTCATGCGGTAAATGTTTTGAGAGGGTTCAAAGTTTCTTGTTAGGTTATCTCATTTGGGTGTGTTTTCCTAGACAGGCCTAAAACAAAGGATTTTCAACATTTTTTTGAAGAAAGATTTTTTAGTTTTGGTGAAACATTTCATGTGAACCCCAAACTATTAATTATCAACACAGAAGTCTTTTGGTTGATCAGGGGTGATGTCCTAGACCCTCACCTGCTGATCCTTCCTTAGTCCTCTGTCCAGGCATCTGGGGGACTGTGGCTTCCTGGAGGCAAGTTTGAAAAACCACAGGTGCAGAGGAAGCCTGTCCATTTCAGCCTCTTGTTTCTTCTGCTACTGTCAGTAGACTTTGTTACGTCTGCAGAAAGACTTGCCCATGCTATCATCTGTGGCCACTAACTATAGGCTATATCAAACTTCTAAGCATCAATCCCTTCTATATTTCCCTTTCTATGTGAGAGCTTGAATCAAAAGAAGGCTTTGAGGCCACCAGTAAGTCAGGTAAACAGCACAAAGTGGGAGGAAAGTGCCCCGTATTTGTGCATTTGCTGGTGTCTGTGAATATGCCTGTTATGGATCTTTCATGTAAATAGAGTCATATAATATGTGGACTTTTGTGTCTGGATTCTTTCGAAGGTTTGTCCATATCATAGCATGTGTCAGTGCTTCATTCCTTTTTATTGCTGAGTGATATTCCATTGCATGGATATACCACATTTTGTTTATCTATTCATCAGCTGATGGACATTTGGATTGTTTTCACTTTTTGGCTATTATGAATAATGCTGCCATAAACATTTGTGTACAAGTTTTTGTATAGAGTGTTGAGGAATAGCCAACTGCACCATTTTATATTCCCATGAGCAGTGTAGAAGGTGCCAGTTTTCCAGTTTTTCCTCCTCCTTGTCAACACTTGTTATTTTCCTTTTTTTTTTTTTTTTGGTGGCTGGCCCAAACTCTTGACCTTGGTTCTCAGCTTTGTGCTCTAATCAAGTGAGCTAACTAGCCAGCCTATTTTTCTTTTTTGATTTTTACTTCCTACTGTGTATGAAGTGGTATTTTATTCTAGTTTTAATTGCGTTTCTTGTTACTTTGGCTGTTAATATATCTTCTTTGGAGAAGTGTCTATTCAAGTTATTTTTAAATTAGATTGCTTTTATTGTTGAGCTGTAAGAGTTTTTTTATATGTTCTGGATACCTTTTTCAGATATATGATTTGCAAATATTTTTTCCTCTTCTGTATGTTATCTTTTCACTTTCTCTGATATACAAAAGTTTTTAATTTTGATGAAGTCCAATTTTTTTTCCTTTGGTTGCTTGTGCATTATGTATCATACTTAAGAAACTTATGAATTCAGTCATGAAGATATACACCTATGTTTTCTTCAAAGAACTTTATAGTTTTAGCACTTCCATTTAAATCGGTGATCCATTTTGAGTTAATTTTTGTATATGGTGTGAGGTAGGGGGTCCAAAATCATTTTTTCACATGTGGATGTCCAGTTGTCCCGGAACAATGAGTTGAAAAGACTATTCTTTCCCTATTGAATTTCCCTGGTATCCTTGCCTAAATCAATTGATCATAGGTATATGGGTTTGTATCTAAACTCTCAGTTCTATTCCTTTGATCCATATGTTCATCCTTATTTCAGGACCAGTCTGTAACTTTGAGGTAAGTTTTGAAATTGGGAAGTGTGATCCTCCAACTTTGTTCTTCTTTTTAAAGATTGTTTTGGCTATTCTGTCTCCCTTGCCATATGAATTTTACATCCACCTGTCAATTTCTGCAAAGAAGCTAGCTGAGATTTTGATAGGTATTATGTTGAATCTGTAGATCAATTTGGAAAATATTGCCCTCTTAACAGTATTAATTCATGAACACAAGATGTCTTCACATTTACTTAGGTCATCTTTAATGTCTTTCAACAATGTTTTGCACTTTTCACTGCACAAGACTTGTACTTTTTTGGTTAAATTTATTCTTAAATGTTTCTTTGTTTTTTAAGCTATTACAAATGTACTTGTCTTCTTAATTTCTTTTTCAGATTGTTTATTGCTAATATGTAGAAGTACAAGTGATTTTTGTGTGTTGATTTTGTATCTGAACTTATTTATTAGTTCTAATAATGTTTTGTGGACTCCTTGGGACTTCTCTATATAAGATCATGTCATCCACAAATACAGGTAGTTTTACTTCTTTCTCTCCAATCTGGATGTTCCCCCTTACCCCTTTTCTTGCCTAATTGTCCTGTCTAGAACCTCCCATATGATGTTGAATAGAAGTGATGAGAGCAGACATCGTTATCTTGTTCCTGGTCTTAGGAGGGAAAGCTTACATACTGAGTGATGTTAGCTGTTGGTTATTTGTAGATGCCCTTTGCCAGGTTGAGGAAGCCTTCTAGTCCTAGTTTGTTAAGTGTTTCTTTCTTTCTTTAATATGGTATATCATATTGATTGATTTTTATATGTTGAGTCAGCCTTATACTTCTGAGGTAAATCCCACTTGGTCATGATTTATGATCCTTTTTATATGCCAGTATTTTGTTCAAAATTTTTGCACATATATTCATAAGGAATATTGGTCTGTAGCGTTATTTTTAACTTTTATTATTATTATTTATTTGTTTTTAAATTGAATAAAAATTATATATATTTATGGTGTACAACATGATATTTTAAAATATGTATACATTGGGGCCGGCCCGGTGGTGCACTGCGCTAGTGCGCCGCTTGGGAAGCGCGGCGGCGCTCCCGTCGAGGGTTCGGATCCCACATACAGACCGGTTCCCGCTCACTGGTTGAGCGAGGCGCGGGGGCAACACCGAGGGTTGCGATCCCGTTGCCGGTCCCGGTCCGGTACAGGGGCAACACTGAGGGTTGCGAACCGTTGCCGGACATGGAAAAAGACAAAAAAATATATATATATATATGTATACATTGTAGAATGGATAAATCAAGCTAATTAACATATGAATTGCTTTAAATACTTGCTTTTTTGTGGTAAGAACACTTAAAAACTACTATTTTAGTAATTTTCAAACATGCAAAACATTGCTATTAACCGTGGTTGCCATGTTGTAAAGTAGATCACTTGAACTTATTCCTCCTATCTAACTGAAATTGTATATCCTTTCACCAACATCTCCCCACTCCCTGCACCTCCCTGCTTGCTGCCAGCCCCTGGTAACCACCATTCCACTCTCTGAGTTTGACTTTTTTAGATTTCACATAGAAGTGAGATCACGTGGTATTTGTCTTTCTGTGCCTGGCTTATTTAACTTAATATAATGTTTTCAGGTTCATTTATGCTATTGCAAATGACAGGATTTTCTTCTTTTTTTGAGGCTGAATAGTATTCCGTTGTGTATATATACCACATTTTCTTTATCCATTCACCAGTTGATGGACACTTAGGTTGGTTCCATTGTCTTGTCTATTGTGACTAATACTGTAATGAACATGGGAGTGCAGATATTTCTTTGACATACTTATTTCACTTCCTTTGGATATGTGTCCAGTAGTGGGATTGCTGGATCATATAGTAGTTCTATTTTTAATTTTTTGAGGAACCTCAATATTATTTTCCATAATGGCTGTACCAGTTTACATTTTCCAACAGTGTACAAGTGTTCTCTTTTCTCCTCATCTTTGCCAATACTTGCTATCTTTTGGTTTTTTGAAGGTTTTTAGTGTTCTTGCAATGTCTTTGATTTTCTATTTCTGTTTTTTTGTTCTCTATTTGATTTATTTTTACTTTAGTTTTTAAAATTTGTTCATTGGTTATTTAGGAGTGTTATTTAATTTTCATATATTTGTGATTTTTCCAAATTTTTTTTCCATGTTGATTTCAACTTTTATTCCATTGTGTTTGGAAAACATACTTTGCATGATTTAGTCCTTTTAAATTTATTGAGGTTTCTTTTATACCCTAGCATGTTGTCTGCTGGAGAATGTTCCATGTGTGCTTGAGGAGAATGTGCATTCTGCTGTTGTTGGGTACAGTGTTCTATGGATGTCTATTGGGACTAGTTGCTTATAGTATTGGTCAAGTGTTCTGTTTTCTTGTTGATCTTCTATCTAGATCTTCTATCCATTATTGAAAGTAGGGTATTGAAGTCTCCAACTATTATTGTTGAATTTTCTATTTTTCCCTTCAGTTATTTCATTTTTTGCTCCATGCATTGTGGAGCTCTGTTATATATGTTTATAATGGTTCAACATTCTTGATGAATTAACCCTTTTTTCATTATTAATTATCCTCCTTTGTCTCTAGTAACATGTTTTGTCTTAAAGTCTTTTTTGTAACTACTTCAGCTCCCTCTTGGTTACTATTTGCTTGGTATATATTTTTCCATCCTTTTACTTTCAACCTATTTACTGTCTTTCTATCTAAAGTGTGTCTCTTACAGACAGCACGTAGTTTTTAGAACAACTTTTTTTGTTTTAATCCATTCTGCCAGTCTCTGCCTTTTTTTTTTGTCTTTTTCCGTGTCCGGCAATGGATCGCAACCCTCAGTGTCGCCCCCGTACC